>NC_092001.1:4890666-5193000 GCF_044704955.1 Pristiophorus japonicus
GGATGTCGGATGGTTTGGGTTGGGTTGGAGAGCTTGGGGAGGTGGGAGAGCTTAGCGGGTGGGAGGTCTTGTGTGGTAGCAGAGCCTGGTGGTAGGAGAGATTGTAGGGTGGGTGATCTTGGGAGTGTGCGAGAGCTTGGGGGGTAAGAGAGCTTGAGGGAAGGAGAGCTTAGCGGGTCGGAGACCCTGGGGGATTGAAGAATTTGGTTGAGCAGGTGAGCTTGGGGTGTAGGAGAGCTTGGTTTGTTTGGAGAGCTTGGAGGTTTAGTTAGCATCGGTGTAGGAGAGCTTGGCGGGTAGGAGAGCTTTGGTTAGTAGAAGTGCTGGGGGGCTGGAGAGTTTACGGGGTAGGAGAGCTTGAGGTGATCGGAGAGCTTGAGGGTGCAGGCGAGCGAGGGGGTTGGAGTGCTTGGTTTGATAGAAAGCTTGTAGCGTAGGAGAGCTTGGGGTGCAGGAGAGCATGGGGGTGGAAGGAGAGGTTGTGGATAGGAGTGCTTATGGGGATAGTAGAACTTTGGGGTGGTAAGAGAACTTGGGGTGGATGGAGAGCTTGGGGGTTAGGAGTGCTTGGGTGGCAGGAGAGCTTGGGTGGACAGGAGAACGTGGGGGCGTAGGAGAGCTTGTGTTCGAAGGAGAGCGCAGGAGTGTAGGAGAGCATGGAGGGTAGGAGAGCTTGGGGCGGGTCGGAGAGCTTGGGGTTGTAAGAGAGCGAGGGCAGGTAGGAGAGCTTTTGGATTTAGGAGAGCCTGAGGGCGTAGGACAGTTTGCGGGGGTAGGAGACCTTGGGGAGTTAGGATAGCTTTGGGGTGTAGGAGAGCTTGAGGGGTAGGAGAGCTGTGTGGGATAGGAGAACTTGGAGCGTAGCAGAGCTTGGGCAGTGGGAGAGCTTACGGGTGTAGGGGAGCTTGGGCGTGGTAGGAGTGCTTGCCAGGGGTAGGAGTGCTTGGGGGCTTCGAAGAGTTTGGTGGAAGGGGTGCTTGGGGGGATCGTAGAGCTTGGCGGCGTCGGAGATCTTGTGGAGTTAGGAGAGATGGTGGGGTACGAGAGCTTGGCGGCGGTAGGAGTGCTGGGGGGGCTTGGAGAATTTTGTGGGTAGGAGAGCTTGGGGTGTTAGGAGAGCTTACGGGGGTTGGAGAGCTTGGGGGGATAGGACTGAGGGGGGTGGTAGGAAAGGTAGGGGGTTAGCAGAGATTGCGGCGTTTGGAGATCTTGTGGGGATAGGAGAGAAGGGCCAGGTTGGAGAGCTTCGGGGATTCGGAGAGCTTGGGGGTAGGACAGCTTGTGGCATTGGAGAACTTGGCTGGGTGGGAGATCTTGTGGGGTAGCGCAGCTTGGGGGTAGGTGAGCTTGGGGGGAAGGAGATCTTGGGAGCGTTGGAGAGCTTGGGGGGGTAAGTGAGCTTAGGGGAAGGAGTGCTTGGAAGGAGTTTGGGGGTTAGGTGCGCATCGGGATAGGAGAGCTTGCGGGTAGGAGAGCTTTGGTAAGTAGAAGAGCTGGTGGGCTAGGAGAGTTTACAGTGCAGGAGAGCTTGGGGTCATCGGAGAGCTTGAGGGGGTAGGAAAGCTCGAGGGGTAGGAGAGCTTAGCGGGGTAGGAGAGTTTGTAGCGTAGAAGAGCTTGGGTTGCAGGAGAGTATTGGGTTGGTAGGAAAGCTTGGGGGTCGGAGAGCTCGTGGGTGTAGGAGAACTTTAGGGTGGTAAGAGAGCTTGCGGTGGTTGGAGAGCTTGTGGGGTAGGCGTGCTTGGGTGGCAGGAGAGCTTGGGTGGATATGAGAGCTTGGGGGCGCAGGAGAGCTTGCGATGGTAGGAGAGCTTGGGCGAGTATGAGAGCAAGGAGGATAGGAGAACTTGGTGCGGCAAGGGGAGCTTGGGGTTGTAATAGAGCTCGGGCAGGTAGGAGAGCTTTGGGAATTAGGAGAAGCTGAGCGGGTAGGAGAATTTACGGAGGTAGGAGAGCTTGGGGAGATAGGAGTGCTTTGGGGTGTAGGAGAGCTTGAGGGTTAGGAGAGCTGGGTGGGTTATTAGAACTTGCGAATATGAGAGTTTGCGGGGTGGGAGAGCTTGCGCGTGTAGGAGAGATTGGGAGGTGTAGGAGAGCTTGCCGTGGGTAGGAGTGCTTGGGGGCTTAGAATAGCTTGTGTGAAGGAGTGCTTGGGGGGTTAGGAGCGCTTGGGGGGTTGGAGAGCGTGCGGGGGTAGGAGAGCTGGGGGCGTAGGAGAGCTGGGGTGCTTGGAGAATTTGGTAGGTAGGAGAGCTTGGGGTGTTAGGAGAGCGTGAGTTGGTAGGAGTGCTGGGGGGTTAGGAGAGCTTCGGGGGCTAAGACAGCTTACGGCGGGTAGGAGAGCTTGGGGGGATAGGACTGGGGTGGGTGATAGGAAAGGTTGGGGGTTAGTAGAGCATGCGGGGTTGGAGATCTTGTGAGGGTAGGAGAGCTTGTGCGGTAGATGAGCTTGGGTGGGTAGGAGAGCATGCGGGGCAGGAGAACTTGGAGCGAAGGAGAGCTTGGGGGTGAGCTGACCTTGTGTGGGTCAGAAAGCTTGGTGTGGTCGGAGAGCTTGGGCGAGTATGAGAGCTTTGGTGGTACGAGAGCTTGGCGGGGTAGTAGAGCTTGGGGAGTTAGGAGAGCTTGCCGAGGTAGGAGAGCCTGTGGGTGTCGGAAAGCTTGGAGGCAAAGGAGAGCTTAACTGAGTAGGAGACCTTGGGGGGTGTAGGAGAGCTTGGTGTATGTTGGAGATCTTGTGGGGTAGGAGAGCTTGATGTGGTAGGAGAGCTTGATGGTTTTAGGAGAGCTTCGTGGGGTAGGAGATATTGGGGTGTACGAGAGCTTGATGGATAGGAGGGCTTGGGGAGGGATAGGAGAGCTTGGGGGATGTACTAGGAATTGGGGCGATAGGAGAGCTTGAGGTGGTAAGAGAGCTTGAGGGGAAGGAGACCTTTGGGGGTATGAGAGATTGCGGGGTAATAACGCTTGGGGGTTAGGAGAGCTTGGTGAGTCGGAGAGCTTGGGTGGGTAGCAGAGCTTAGGGGTATAGGGAAGCTGGGGGGGTGGTGGGAGAGCCTGACAGCTAGAAGAGCTTTGGGGGTGTAGGAGAACATGGCGGGTAGGAGAGCTTAGGGGTTGTAGGAGGGCTTTGTCGGGGGTAGGAGAGATAGGCGGGTAGGAGTGCATGGTGGGGTAGGAGAGCTTAGTGGCGGGGGAGGGATGGTGATAGGAGAGCTGTGGGGTAGGGAGAGCTTGGGGGGGTTAGGAGAGCCTTGAGTGGTTGGAGAGCATGGGTGTAAGAAATCTTGTGGGGGTTTGGAGAGCTTGGGGTGTAGGAGAACTTAGTGGCGTAGAAGCGCCAAGGAGATGTGGGTAGAAGAGCTTTGGGGGTGTAGGAGATCATGCGGGAGGGGGGTAGAAGAGCTTAGGGTTTGTAGGAGAGTTTGGGGGGTGTAGGAGAGCTTGGGGGTTAGGAGAGATTGGGGGGTGTCGGTGAGTTTGCGGGGTCAGTGTGCTTCGGGGTTACGAGAGCTTGGAGGGTTTGCACAGCTTGCGGGTTTAGCAGAGCATTGGGGGTTGTACCACATGGGATGATAGGAGAGCATGGGGTGTAGGGCAGGTTGGGGTATAGGAGAGCTTGGGAGTGGTAGGAGAGCTTGGTGGAAGAGGGGTAGGAGATCTTGGGGTGGTAAGAGAGCTTGAGGCGTAGGAGACATTTGGGGGGTAGCAGAGCTTAGGGGGTAAGAACTCTTGGGGTGTAGGAGAGGTTGGTGAGTCGGAGAGCTTGGGTGGGTAGCAGAACTTGTGGATGTAGGAGAGCTGGGGGGCGGTGTAGGAGTGCCTGAGGGCTAGAAGAGCTTTGGCGGGGGTAGGAGAGCTTGGCGGGTAGAGTGAAATGGGCGGGGTAGGAGAGCTTGGTGGGGGGTAGGAGAGCTGGGGTGAAGCAGAACTGCTGGGGTAGGAGAGCTGGGGCGGTAGAAGGAGAACTTGGCGGGGGGTAGGAGAGATTTGGGAGTTGGGAGAGCATTATGTTGGTCGGAGAGCTTGGCGGGGAAGGAGAGCTTGGCGGGGAAGTGGAGCGTGGGGTAGGAGAGTTTGAAGGATGGAGAGCATGGGGAGCACGAGAGCTTGGGGTGTAGGAGATTTTGGGGGGTAGGAGAGCTTGGGATGTAGGAGTGATTGAGGGTAGTAGAGCTTGCGGGGGTAGGAGATCTTGGTGGGTAGGGCAGCTTGCGGGGTAGTCGAGCTTGGTGAGTAATGGAGCTTGGTGGGTCGGTAAGCTTGTGGGGTATGAGAGCTTGGTGGGTAGGAGAGCTTGGGTAATAGCAGAGCTTGGGGATGTTGAAGATTATGAGGGGCGAGGAGAGCTTTGGGGAGTAGAAGAACTTGGGGAGCAGGAGAGTTCGTGGGGTTTGGAGAGCTTGGGTGCTACGAGATCTTGGGGAGGGGAGGAGCAGAGTTTGGAGGGGAAGGAGAGCTTGGGAGGATGTCGGAGAGCTTGGGGGGATGGGAGAGCTTGGGGGTGCAGGAGAGCTTTAGGTGTAGGTTAAATGGGGAGTAGTAGAGCTTGGTGGGGTAGGTGGGCCTTAGGGGTAGGAGAGCTAGCGGTGCTAGGAGATCTTGCTGGGTAGGACAACTTGCGGGGTTGTAGAGCTTGGTGGGTAGGAGAGCTTGGTGGGTAGGTGAGCTTGCGACGTATGAGAGCTTGCGGCGTCGGAGAACTTGGAGGGTTGGAGACCTTGTTGGGTAGGAAAGCTTGGGGATGTAAGAGATTTTGAGGGGGAAGGAAAGCTTTGCAGTGTAGAAGAGCTTGGGGAGTAGGAGAGCTTGGCGGGATTGGAGAGCTTGGGCGGTACGAGATCTTGGGAAGCGGGCTAGGACAGGTTAGGAGGGTAGGAGAGCTTGGGAGGCGGTCGGAGATCTTGGGGGATGGGCGTGAGGGGTAGGAGAGCTTGTGGGGGTGTGGTAGGAGAGCTTTTCGTGTTGGAGAGCTTGTGCGGAAAGGAGAGCTTGGGGGGTGGTGTTGAGCTGCGGGGGTAGGAGTGCTGGTTGTGTAGAAGAGCTGGTGGAGGTGGTAGGAGAGCTGGGGTGGTCGCAGAGCTGGCGACGAGGAGAGTTTGGGGGGTTGAAGAGCTTGGGGTGAATAGGAGAGCTTTGGGGGTAGGTGAGCTTCGGTGTGAAGGAGAGATTGGTGGAGTTGAAGAGATTCGCGGGTAGGAGAGATTGGGGTTGTACGAGAGATTGGGGGATGGAGAGATTGAGGTGGAGGAGACCTTGGGGTCGGGTAGGAGAGCTTGGCGAGGTAAGAGAGCTTGCGGGGTGTTGGAGAATTTGTGGCGGTAGGAGAGCTTGGCGGTATATGAGAGCTTGCGGGGTAGGAAAGCTTGGGGGCCTATGAGAGTTGAGGGGGCAGGGGAGCTTGGGGGTTCTGAGAGATTTGGAGGGTTGGAGAGCTTGGGAGGTGGAAGAGCTTGGCGGGGTAGGAGAGCTTGGCGGGGTAGGAGAGCTTGGCATGTCGGAGAGGTTTGGGGGTTGGGAGAGATTTCGGGGGTAGGAGATCTTGGTGGGGGTAGGAGAGCATGGGGGGTGTAGGAGAGCTTGGGCGGTGAGGATAGCTATGTCGTGTAGGAGAGCTTGTGGGTGAAAGCCTCTGGTTTTACGAGAGCTTGTGTGTAAGAGAGCTTGGGGGTTAGGAATGCTAAGGGGCGGGGTTAGGAGAGCTTGGACGGCGTCGGAGAGCTTGGGGGGCAGGTAATCTTGGGGGGTAGCAGTGTTTGTGGAGTAGGAAAGTTTGGGGGGCAGGAGAGCTTAAGGGGTAGGACAGTATGTGGGGTTAGGAGTGCTTCGGGGTGCAGGAGCGATTGGAGTGGTAGGAGAGCTTGGTGTGGTAGGAGATCTTGGGAGGGGAGGAGAGCTTGGTAGGCTAGTAGAGTTGCGGGTTTAGAGATCTTTGGGGGTAGGAGAGCTTGGGCGGGGTTTGAGAGCTTGTGGGGTTAGGAAAGCTTAGTGGGGAGCAGGAGAGTTTGGGCAGCGTAGGACAGCTTTGTGGTTATAAGTGCTTGGGGTTTAGGAGAGCTTGGGTGGTAATTTCTTTGTACTGTGATTATTCCTGTGTCCTTGCAGCTTGCTTGCCCTGTTTCTGCAGCTCCACAATGCCTGTTTCTGAATCTAATTCCTCTGCTTCTGCGCTGCTAATTTACCAGTTTCTATGACTCCTTGTATTCATCTTTCAAGACCAAATTCCACAGTTTCTAAGTTTAGGTCCACTGTTTCCGGCACGAATTCCCGTCTTTCCGGCGCTAATTCGCTTATTTCTGCGCTAATTCCGTGTTCTTGGAGTTCCTACTTGCCTTCTTTCTGCGACTCCTCATGTCTCTGTTTCCTGAGGGAATTCCCATGTTTCTGTAACTAATGCAGCTGAGTCAGGACCCAATACCTTTCTTTTTGGAGAAAAACCCGTAGTTTCTGGAAGTCCTAGTTTCCCTCTTTCTGGAGATTCTGAGTTGTTTGTGGAGCTCCTAATTGTCATTTTCCTGGAGCTCCAAATTGCGCTGTTTATGAAGCACCTAATTGTCGTATTTAAGTGGCTACTAGTTATATATATATATCTCCTAAATGTCCTGTTTATGGTGCGCTCTCCTAAATTCCCTGCTGCAGAGACAGCTAAGTCACCTCTTTCTGGAGCTTACTTTGTTCGTTCTAACACCAATTCCCCTGTTTCTGGAGAGAATTGCATTGTTTCTGGAGCTAATTCCAATATTCCCGGGGCTACTAATATCGCAGTCTCTGCAGCTCCGAATTCCTCTGCGACTGGAGCAAATTCCCCTGTTCCTGGAGCAAATCATCTTGTATCTGTAGCTGACGTGTCCTCTGTTTCTGGAGCACCTAATTCTCTCTTTCTGTATATAATCACGATACTTCTGGGCATAATTCCCCTCTCTCTGCAGCTCCCTATTTTCGTGTTTCTGGAGCAGTCAATTCCCAAGTTTGTAGAGATAACTCCAATATTTCTGCAGCTAAATCCCCGGTTTCTGGAATTAATTCCGGTAACTAAGAATATCCCATTCCCACTGTTCCTGGAGCTAGTTCTCTTGTTAGGGGTTAATTTCAATGTTCTTGGAGCTGCTAAATCAAATCTTACGAGAGCTCACAATGCCGCTGTTGCTGGAGCTCCGACTACCCGAGGTTGTGCACGTTCTAGTTCCCCTGTTTCTGGAGCTATTTCAGTTGTTTGTGGAGAAATTAATTCCCCTGTTTCTGGAGCTTCAAATTGCGCTGTTTATGAAGCACCTAAGTGTGCTTTTTATGTGGCTCCAATTCCCGCTATATTGAGCTCTGAAGTATTCTGCTTATGGTGCGCTCTCCTAATTCCCTGCTACAAGAAAAACTAGTTCATCTGTTTCATGAGACAACGCTTCTCTTTCTAAATGTAATTCAGTTATTTCTGGAGCATCTTTCGCTGTACTTATTAAAATCCCATGTTTCTGGAGCTCCTCATTCCAATTTCTGCAGTGCCCAATTCGGCAGTTTCTGTAACTCCGAATTCACATCTTTCTAGACCTAATTCCTCTGTTTCTGGAGCTAATACCCTTGTTGCTGAACTAATTCCAGTATTCCTGGAACTAGTAATTCCCCTCTCTGCAGCTCCTAATTCCCCTGTTCCTGGAACTAATTCCCCTGTTGCTGGAGCTCATCTTTTTCTGGAGTTGCAGATATCCAGATTGTGTATTTCCTAATGCATCTGTTTCTGGAGGTAACTCCCCAGTTTCTGCTGCTAACTCAACTGTTTCTGAAGAGAATACGTTTTTTTTCTGGGAGAAATTCCTGTGGAGATCATAATTTCGCTTTCCGTGGAGCTCCAAATTGGACAATTTATGAAGCACGTAATTTCCCTTTATACCTCTGTAGTTTGCCGGTATATATGGCTCCGAATTACCGTGTTATGGTGCGCTCCCCTAATTTCCCTGCTAGAGGAAGAGCTAATTCTCTGTTTTTGAATGTAGCTATCCTATTTCTAAACACAACTCCCTGTTTCTGGATCTATCTGCGCTGTTCTTTGATTATTCCCGTGCTCCTGGAGCCCATGCTTCCCTGTGTCTGCAGCTCCGCAGTGCCCTGTTTCTGGAGCGAATTCCACTGTTTCTGGAGCTGATAATTCACAACTTCCTGTAACTCTTATCTTCTTCCTTCTAGAGCAAATTCCACTCTTTCTTTAGTCAATGGCTCTATTTCTGGAGCTAATTCCCTTCTTTCAGCGCGAATACCCGTGTTTCAGGAGCTCCAACTTCCCCACTTTCTGCGGCTCCAAATTACCCTGTTCCTAGGTTTAATATGCCTGTTTTCGTAGCTAATTCAGCTGTTTGTGGAGCTAATGTTTCTGGAGCTAATGTTGCACCAGAACCTATGTTTCTGGAGCTAATTCCCCTATCTCTGTAGTTCCTCGATCTCCTGTTCTTGCAGCTGCTAATTCTTCTGTTTCTTGGGCTTCGAAATTGCCCTGTTTATATTGCACCAAACTGCCCTTTTCATGAGACCACTAGTTCTCCGATATATATAGCTCCAAATTGTATTGTTTTTGGTGCGCTCTCCTAATTCCCAATCGACAGGATCAGCTAATTCACTTGTTTCTGGAGCTGGCTCCAAATTTCCCAGTTTCTAGAGCCTGCACCAACGTTCCACGATGCCACTGCCCTCTCCTAATTATCCTGTATTGGGATCTCCTAAATCTCCTATTTCTTTTGCTCCAAATGAATTTGTTTATGGGACCATACTGACCTTCTTTCTGGATCGTATAATTCCCATGTTTTTGGATTTAATTTCCCTGATTCTGAGATGATAGCACTGTTTCTGGAGTTGAGCTCTTGTTTTTGGAGTTAATTTCCCTGATTCTGAGATGGTAGCACTGTTTCTGGAGTTGAGCCCTTGTTTATGGAGTTAATTGCCTTGTTTATGTGCTAATGCCGATGTTCCTGGTGCTAATTTCCATGTTTCCGGAGCTAATTCTTCATTTTTCCACAGGTCCTAATATCCCAGTTTGGGAAGCTCCGAATTCCTCAGTTACTGCAGGGAGAGCCCCTGTTTCGATAGCTATTTCCCCTATTTCAGGGGCTAATAATTCTGCCTCTTGAGCTAAATCCCTAGATTCTGCAGGCACTAGTTCCATTATTACAGCAGATGTTTCAGTTGCTTGTGAAGCTCCCAAAAAAACGAATTTCGAACCCCACATTGCGCTGTTTTTGTAGCACGTAATTGTGTTCGTACGTGGTTACAAGTTCCGCTGTAGATATAGCTCCGAATTTTCCTATTGATAGTGCACTCTCCAAACTCCCTGATGCAGGAACAGCGAATACACCTGTGTCTAGAGCTGGCTCCAAATGTCCCAATGTCTGGAGCCTGCTCCTAATTTCCACATTGATGGAGCCCTCTGCTAATTTCCCTGTATCTGTCTCTCCAAAAACTCCTGTATCTTTTTTCTCCAACTTTGTTTATGGAACCACACTTCCATTGTTTCTGGAACTTATATTTCTGCAGATTGAGGAATTTTTCTGGAATTAGTTCCCCTGTTTCTGAAGCTAATGCCCTTATTTCCGATCTAATTCCCGTGTTACTGGAGCTACTCAATCTGCAGTTGCCAATTCCCCTGATTCTGAATCTAATCCCCTGGTTGTGGCGGTAATTCATATTCTTCTCGAGCTCCTGATATCGCAGTTTGAGGAGATCCTAATTCCTCTCTTTCTGGAGGTAACTCCCATGGTTCTGTAGCTAATTCAACTGTTTCATAGGTAATACTCTGTTTCTGGTGCTGATTCCCCAGTTACTGGAGGTCCTAGTCCCTCAGTTCTGGAAATGATTTATTTTTTTGTGGCGTTTCTAAAGTCGCTGACAATGGAGCTCCATATTTCGCAATTCATGGAGCACATTATTATCGTTTTCTTGTAGCTACATGTTCCCCTATAAATCCGAATTGTCCTGTTAATGGTACGCTCTCCAATTACCCCTGCTATAGGAACAGCTAATTTGCCTTTTTCCGGAGCTTCTCCACATTTCCCACTTTCTTGTGCCCTCCACTATGTTCCATGTTGATGGAGCCCTCTCCCAAATTCCCTGCATCTGGATCTCCTAAATCTCCTGTATCTTTTGCTTCAAATTCTTTATGGAACCATAATTGCCTTGTTACTGGATATCGTAATCTCACGATGCTGAAGCTAAACACCCTGTTTCTTTGCTACAACGTCTACTGTTTCCAGACCACTTGATTCTGCCCCTTTTTCGAGCTAATTCCCATATTTCTAAGGACAATTCCCCTGTTTCGGGAGCTGCTAATACCTGTGATTATGGACATCCGAATTCCCCGATTTGTGGAGTTAATTCCAGTGTTCCTACAACTAATTATCTTGTTCTGGGGCTAATCCTTCTATTCCTGGATCTGCTATCGTCAATGTTTCTGGAGTTCCTAATAACCGAATTTCTAGAGTTCCAACTTTTCCTTGTTTGTGGAGCCCATCATTGCACAATTTCTGGAGCTGCAAACAGCACTGTTTGTGGAACACCTAATTTATGTGGCTACTATTTCCCCGATATATATATATATATATAGCACCGGATTGTCTTGATTAAGGTGCACTCTCCTAATTCTTCTGCTAAAGGAAAATCTAAGATGCCTTTTTATGGAGCTGCGCCCCAATGTCCCAGTTCCTGGAGCTACGTTCCATGTAGATGTGGTGCTCCCCTAATCCTGCTCTATCTGGATCTCATAAATATTCTGTTTATTTTGCTCCGAATTACGTTGTTTACTGATCCACAACTCTCTTGTTTCTGGATCTCATGATTCCCCTGTTTCTGTAGCCGAAATTATATCTGTTTCTGGAGCAACCGATTCTTCCAATGTATGGAGATAATTACCGTTTTTTAAGCCATAATTCATCTTTCTGTTGCTCCTAATTCGGGCGTTTCTGAAGCACATAATTCACTGGTTTGTGGAATAAATTCCAGTATTTATGCAACTATTTTTCCTATTTTTGGAATTAATTCGTATATTTAAGGAGATACTTTTCCCCCTGTTTCTGGAGCAAATTCACTCATTCTGGGGCTAATTTCTCTGTTCTGGGAGCTGCTAATTCCCATGTTGCTGTACCTTCTAATACCACATCTTATGTTGGGCCTAGTTCCCTGTTTCTGTAGTTATTTCACTTGCTGTGGAGATTCTAATTCCTATGATTCTGGAGCTACAAATGCACTGTTTATGCAGCGTCTAATTCTGTATTCATGTTGCTTATATTCTCCCGATTTATATCGCTCTGAAGTGTTCTGCTTGTGTCGCTATGCCCGAATTCTCCTGCTACAGGAACAGCTAATTGTCCTATTTGTTGAGCTAACTGTTCTCTGTCTAACCGAATTACCATGTTTCTGCAGATAGTTCCACTGTACTGAGCGAAGTCGTCTGTTCCTGTGCTCCTAATTCCCCTGTTTCTGCAGCGCACAATTCTTCAGTTTCTGGAGATAATCCCACTGTGTCTGGAGCTGCTAATCACCAGTTCCTTTAATTTCTAATTAACCTCTTTCTCGACCTGCTTCCACCGTTTCTGGAGCTAATTCCACTATTTCTGGCACTAATTCCACTGTTTCAGGAGCAGCTAATTTCTCCTTCTTTCTGGAGCTGCTAATTCCAAGGTTCCTGGAGCTGCTAATACTACTGTTTCTGGAGCTAATTCCACTGTTCTAGGAGCTAATTTCTCTGTCTCTGGAGCTAATTCAACTCAATCTGGAGCTGCTAATTCCCCTGTTCCTGGAGCTAATTCCCCTGTTTCTGAAGCGAATTCCAATGTTTCCGGAGCTGATAATTACTCTGTTCTGCAGCTAATTCCACTATTTCTGGAGCTGATTCCACTGTTCCTGGAGCGATTTCTTCTGTGTCTGAAGCTTATAATTCCACTGTTTCTGGAGCTAATTCCCCTGTTTCTGGGGCTAATTCCACTATTTCTGGAGCTGGTAATTCCAATATTTATGCATCATATTCCTCTGTATCTGGAGCGGCTAATTCCACCTTTTCTTGGTGGTGCAAATTCCGCTAGTTCTGAAGCTAATTCCCCTGATTCTGAAGTTAATTCCACGATTTCTGAAAATAATTCCCCTTTGTCTGAAGCTGCTAATTCCACTGTTTCTGGAGCTGCTGAGTTCGCAGTTTCTGGAGCTAATTTCCCTGTTTCTGGAGCTAATAAATCTGTTTCTAAAGCTAATTCCACTGTTCCTGGATCTGCTAATTTCTCCCTCTTTCTGCAGCTGCTAATTCCGATGTTCCTGCAGATAATTCCACTGTTTCTGGGGCTAATTCCCCTGTTTCTAGGGCTGCTAATTCCACTGTTTCTGCAGCTAATTGCACTGTTTCTGGAGCTGCTAATTCCAGTTTCTGGCGATAATTCGGCTGTTCATGGAACTGATAATTCCACTCTTTCTGGAGCTAATTGCTCTTCTTCCGGAGCAGCTAATTCCACTCTTCTTGTTGCTGCTAATTCTAATAGTTCTGAAGCAAATTCCATTGTTCCTGGAGCTGCTAATTCCACAATTCTTGTGGCTGCAAATTCCACTATCTCTGGAACTACTAATTCCACTGCTTCTGGAAATAATTCCACTGTTTCTGAAGCTGCTAATTCCACTTTTTCTGGAGGTTATTCAACTCTTTCTGGAATTAATTCTACTATTTCTGGAGCTAATTCCACTTATTCTGGAGTTAATTCCACTGTTTCTGGAGCTAGTTCTACTGTTTCTGGAGCTAATTCCACTGTTTCTGGAGTTAATTTCACGATTTCTGGAGCTCATTCCACTATTTCTGGAGTTAATTCCACTGTTTCTGGAGCTAATTCCACTGTGTCTGGAGTTAATTCCGCTGTTTTTGGAGCTAATTCCACTGTTCCTGAAGCTGCTAATTCCGCTGTTCCTGGAGCTTCTAATTCCACTTTTCCTGGAGCTAATTCCTCCCTCTTACTGGAGCGGCTAATTCCCAAGTTGCTGGAACTGCTTACCATCGTTTCTGCAGATGCTAATTCCGATGTTCCTGGAACTGCTAATATTCCTTTTTCTTGAGCTAATTCCATTGTTGATGGAGCTAATTACACTGTTTCCGGAGTTACCTATTCCTCCCTTATACTGGAGCTAATTCCACTGTTTCTTATGCCAATCCCACTGTTTCTGGGGCTAATTCCCCTCTTTCTGCAGCTGCTATTTCCACTGTTCTGGAGCTAATTCCACTGTTTCTGGAGCTGGTAATTCCACTGCATCTGGCGCTAATTCTGCTGTTCCAGGAGCTGCTAATTTCATTATTTCTGAAGCTAATACTAATATTACTGGAGCTGCTAATTCAACAGTTCCTGTGGCTGCTAATTCCAATATTTCTGGAGATGATTCCTCTGTTTCTGGCGCTAATTCCACTGTTTCTGCGGCTAATTCCAATGTTTCTGGGTCTAATTCCCCTCTTTCCGAAAAAATTCCTCTATTTCTGGAGCTAATTACACTCTTTCTAGAGCTAATTACACTCTTTCTGAAGCTAATTCCACAGTTTCAGGAGTTAATTCCACTGTTTCTGCGGCTAATTCCAATGTTTCTGTGGCTAATTCCCCTCTTTCTGAACAAATTCCCCTGTTTCTGGAGCTAATTCCACTGTTTCTGTAGTTCTGCTCATTTCATTACAGGGACGATGTGATTGCTGTAGAGCAGGTAGAGAGCAGATTGACGAAGATGTTGCCTGGCTTGGAGGATATAAGCTATCAGGAAAGATTGCATGGGATGAATTCATTTATTTCAGAATAGCAAATGCTGAGAAGTGAACGCTTTCAGGTGTCAATACAATTATGAGGGTTTATATAAAATGGATAGTAACGACATATTAACCTTAGGATGTGGCTCAACAACAGCGTGAATAATTTAACATAATCAATGGGGAATTAGAGTGGCTTTTTTCAAGAATGGTGGAGGCTTGGAACCCATAGCCTGAAAAGGTGGTAGAGGCAGAAGGCTGCACCCTATCTAAAAATCACCTGGATGTGCAATAGAAGTGCCGTAACGTACAGGGCAACGGACCCAGTTATTGAAAGAAGGATTCGGCAGGAACCAACTAGGGGGAGGAAATCTTAGACTGGGTGTTGTGTAATGACAGAGGATTAGTTAGCAATCTCTTTGTGCGAGGCCCCTTGGGGAAGAGTGACCATAATATTGTGTAATTCTACATTTGGATGGAGAATGAAACAGTTTATTCAGAGACCATAGTCCAGAACGTAAAGAAGGGTAACTTTGAAGGTATGAGCGTGAATTGTAAGGATAGATTGGCGAATGATACTTGAGGGGTTGACAGTGGATGGGCAATCGCAGACATTTAGAGACTGCATGGATGAACTACAACAATTGTACAATCCTGCCTGGCGTAAAAATGATCAAAGGGAAGGTGGCTCAACCGTGGCTATCAAGGGAAATCAGGGATAGCATTAAAGCCAATGAAGTGACATAAAAATTGGCCAGAAATAGCAGCGATCCCGTGGACTGGGAGAAATTTAGAACTCAGCAGAGGAGGACAAAGAGTTTGATTAGGGCAGGGAAAATAGAGTACGAGAGGAAGCCTGCAGGGAACATTAAAACGGACTGCAAATGCTTCAAAAATTTGCAAATAAAAAAAGTTCTGAAAGACAAACGTCGGTCCCCTGCATTCAGAATCAGGGGAATTCATATAGGGGAACAAAGAAATGGCAGACCAATTGAACAAGTACTTTGGTTCAGTATTCACGAAAGAGGACACAAACTACCTTCCGGATAAAAAGGGGTAAGAGGGTCTAGTAAGAAGGAGGAACTGAAGAAGATCCTTATTAGACGGGAAATTGTGTTGGGCAAATTGATGTGATTGAAGACCGATAAATCCGTAGGGCCTGATGGTCTGCATCCCAGAGTATTTAAGGAGGTTGTTTTGGAAATAGCGAATGCATTGACATTCATATTCCAACATTCCATAGACTTTGGATCAATTCCTATGGAGTGGAGCGTAGCCAATGTAACCCAACTTTTTAAAAAAGGAGAGAGAGAGAAAATAAGGAATTATAGACCGGACAGCCTGACATCAGTAGAGGGTAAAATGATGGAATCAATTATTAAGAATGTCATAACAGCGCATTTACAAAGAGGTGACATGATAGGTCCAAGTCAGCAACGATTTGTGAAACATGCTTGATAAAACTTCTGGAATTTTTGGAGGATATTTCCAGTAGAGTGGCAAGGAAGAACCAGTCGATGTGGTGTATTTGAACTTACAGAATGCTTTCGCCAAGGTCCCACACAAGAGATTCATATGCAAAGTTAAAGCACGTGGGATGGGGGTAGTGTGCTGACGTGGATTGAGAAATGTTTGGCAGACAGGAAGCAAAGTGTCGGAGTAAATGGATAAGTTTCAGAATGGCAGGCAGTGACATTTGTGGTGCCGCACAGTTCTGTGCTGGTGCCCCAGCTCTTTACATTGTACATTAATGATTTCGACGAGGTGATTAAATGTAGTATCTCCAAATTTGCGGATGACACTAAGTTGGGTGGCAGTGTGAGCTGCGAGGAGGATGCCATGAGGCTGCAGAGTGACTTGGATAGGTTAGGTGAGTGAGCAAAAACATGGCAGATGAAGTATAATGTGGATAAAAGTCAGGTTATCCACTTTGGTGGTAAAAACAGAGAGACAGACTATTATCTGAATGGTGACAGATTAGGAAAAGGGGAGGTGTAACGAGACCTGGGTCTCATGGTAGATCAGTCATTGAAGGTTGGCATGCAGGTACAGCAGGCGGTTGAGAAAGAAAATGGCATATTATCCTTCATAGCGAGGGGATTTGAGTACAGGGGAAGGGAGGATTTACTACAGTTGTACAGGGCCTTGGTGAGGCCACATCTGGAGTAGTTTGTACAGTTTGGTCGCCTAACTTGAGGAAGGACATTCTTCCTATTGAGGGAGTGCAGCGAAGGTTCACCAGACTAATTTCCAGACTGACGGGACTGACATATCAAGAAAGACTGGATCATCTGGGCTTTTATTCACTGGAGTTCAGAAAAATGAGAGGGGATCTCATAGAAACGTTTAAAATTCTTACGGGTTGAGACAGGTTAGATGCTGGAAAAATGTTCCCAATGTGGGAGAAGTCCAGAAGCAGGTGTCACAGTCTAAGGATAAGGGGTATGCCATTTAGATCGAGATGAGGAGAAACTTCTTCACCCAGAGAATGGTGAATTATGGAATTCTCTACCACAGAATGTTGTTGAGGCCAATTCACTGAATATATTAAAAAGGAGTTAGATGTATTCGTTACTAGTCGGGGGATCCAGGTGTATGGCGAGAAAGCAGGAATGTGGTACTGAAGTTGCATGTTCAGCCATGAACTCATTGAATAACGGCGCAGGCACGATGGGCCGAATGGCCGACTCCTGCACCTATTTTCTATGTTTGTACTCCTCAAGCCACATATTCATCTGATTTATCCTGCGATTCCTACTCAGTCTAACATGGGGCACTGATAGCAATTCTGAGAATACTACTTTTGATATACTACTTTTTAATTCAGCTCCTAGCTCCCTAATTGCGTCTCGTAGAATTTCATCACGTTTTTTACCTATATCGTTGGTAACTCTATGCACCCCGACAACTGGCTGTTCACCCTCCCTTATCAGAAAGTAACGCACCCGCTCCGAGACATCCTCGACCCTTGCACCAGGGAGTCAACTTACCATGCTGGAGTCTTGGTTGCGGCCGCAGAAACGCCTTTTTATTTTCCTTACAATTGAATCCCCTATTGCTTTCGCTCTCCCACTCGTTTTACTGCCCTCTTGTGCAGCAGAACCAGACATGAGGCCATGAACTTGGCTGCTGGTGCCTTCCTCTGAAGAGTCATCCGCATCAACAGTACCCAAAGCGGTGTATCTGTTCTGCAGGGGCATGACCGCAAATGACCACTGCACTACCTTCCTTGCACTGCTCTTCCTGTTGGTCAGCCGTTCCCTATCTGGCTGTGTACCCTTCTCCTGCGGTGCGACCAACTCACTAAACATGCTATTCACGTCATGCTCAGCATCGTGGATGCTCCAGACTGTATCCAGCCGCAACTCACGTGCTGCAATGCGGTCTGTTATGATCTGCAGATGGATGCACCTCCCGCACACATAGTCGCCAGGGACACCAGAGGCGTCCCTGAGTTCTCACATAGTACAGGAGGAGCATAAAACGTGTCCAAGCTCTCCTGCCACGACTTAACCCTTGGATTAACTTAATTGGGCAACAACAATGTTAAAAGGTTACTTACTGATGAAGAAAGGAAAAGAAAAACTACTTACCAATCACCATTCAATCACTTACCCCTTTGGCTGTGACGTCACCTTTCGAATTAATTCTACTTCTTTTTTGCCTTCTCAGTGTAGCTGCACCAGCTGACCTCAGCGATGCGTTGTGCCTTTTTATAAGTCTCTCTGACGCATATCCGAGCCTCTCCGACTCACTACGAACTCTGGAGCCTCAGCGACGCTTTCGGTCTTTTTGTCGGCCTCTCCAACGCAACTACCGAGCCTCTCCGACACACCATGAACTCCCGAGCCTCAGCTACGCGCTGCGCCATTCGATAGGCCTCTCCGACGCAACTTCCGAGCATCTCCGACTCACCACGAACTCCCGAGCCTCAGCGATGTTTTCGTCCTGTTGATAGGCCTCTCCGACTCACCAGAGCTCCCGGGACGCAGCGACGCGTTGGGCCTTTTTATAGGCCTATCCGACGCACTCCCGAGCCTTTCCGACGCATCGCGAACTCATGAGCCGCAGCGACGCGTTGGGCTTTTATCCCGGCCTATGCGACACAACTGCCGAGCCTCAGGCACGCTTTGGATATTTTTGTTGGCCTCTCCGACGCACCTCCCGATCCTCTCCGACTCACCACGTGCAACATACTTACTGGTTTAATAATGGAAACGGCTCACTCCTTCAAATATAAACAAGTAATACTAACGCACTGTCAAAGAACTGTAACCTGCCCCTGAATCATTGTTGCTCTTTGGATTCACAATGCTCACATGGAACCGCTAATAAGTAGATAAAAGGCGAGGGAAACACCAATTATCATTTCGATGCTGCATAATTGCCTGATCTTGGCGAGGATCGTACTCACAATCCTGGCTTTGCGTCTGCCTGCATTATCATACAAGTACTTCACGCTAACACATTGTGCCACTAGAGCCACGCTACGGTGATGTGAGGTCTCACTGCTTCCATGATACAGCTGTATTTTCCACCGATCTTGTATGCAAGTGTGCACAGAGTCATTAGCTCAAAAATACGCCATTAATTCCATCGTCTCTGTGACACACTCAGTAAAATGTTTCAAATTATTCCCACGTTAGAGATTTTGCGCCAAAGCCCTGCTTTATATTTCTGTGTCTCTGCTTATTATTTACAATGCAGGAAGGATATATTCACATTGGAGTGAGGGCAGCGAAGGACTTTCCAAATGATAGCCAGAATCCAAGGAGATTACAATATTAGAGTTGTACTCTATTGAAATTAGAAGGACAAGGTGTGATTTGACCGATAAATCCAAGATATTAAGGGGAAATGTTAGGATAAGCGGAGAAAAACTTTCCCGCTATCTGTGGAATCTCGGTTTTGGGGGCACAGTCTACAAATTAGAGCCAAAAGTGAAATTTATCAATACGTCTGCTCAAAAAGGATGATAAAGTTTTGAACTCTCTTCTGCAAACTGAAATTGATGATAGATGAACTGTTAATTTCAAATCTAACGTTGAAATATTTGTGTCAATGAATGGTTGGATATGGGCCAGAGGTAGCAAGATAAAGATCAGCCATTTTCTCATTGAGTGGCAGAACAGGTTCGATGGGCTCAATGGTCTACTCCTGTTCCTATGTGCACATCCTCTCGTCTGTGCGTTTGTACAAATTTAGGGAGTAGGCAGATGTGAATGATTTACAGGGAAAAATTCAGACCATATCTTCAAGTTTTCCACTCAGACATAATGAAGCGCAAACCCACGGATTCATTCATTCAGAATCAACCGAGATACAGAGAATCCGAGAAAAACACAGCCAGGCGGACCCGCAATACTCTCAATGATGAAAATGCTGTTATCAGAGATTGCAGGTACAAGTCCCGCTTCTGCCTTTTTATACATTGGTCTATAGCTTTCGCTTTCTGCTCCGGATCGACTTGACACCAGACATTACTAAATCAGTGTCCTTAGTCCATCCGTAATCTTTGGTATCCACTCGCGTGAGCTGCACTTCCAGTGAAGTTTATTGACAGAAGATGATCCTACATATTCACCATTGTCGAGTGTCCATTTCCTCAAACAATGAAGCCAAACAGAATGAGGGTTATACATTGAATTAACAATCAGAAATCTATGGGTCACTGGCGAAGTCTCGGTTTAAACCCAACAGCCACAGACTTGTGAGGTAGAGAGTTCTCTATAAGATAAATCATGTTTCCTTAAATGTGTTAGAGTTTTTGAGGATGCAACTCGTAGAACAGTTAAGGGGAACTATTGGATGTGTGTATTTGGGTTTTCAAAAGGCATTCAAAAAGCTGCCACTTAAGAGAGTATAATGAATAGAGTGCTAAATGGATTGGGGTTATTATACTAAAATGCAATGAGGATTGGTTACCTGTGAGGACAAATGAATTTTGGTTTTCTGCAAATTTTGGGGAACAGCAATGTTCGGTGCTTGGGCCTCAGCAATTCACAAAATATATCAATGATTTGATTCACGGGACCAAGTGTAATGTATTGAAGTTTGCCAATTATATTAAGTTAGGTGGGAATTTAAGTTGTGAGCAGGATGCAAAGATGCTTCAAGGGAATATAGACAGGCTAAGTGAGTGGGCAAGAACGAGGCAAATCGAATAGAGTGAGGAAATATGTTATGTTTTCCACTTTTGCAGAAACAATGGAAAATAGAGATTTATTAAATGGTGAGAGATTGGAAACAACTAGTCATCAGAGAGACCTCGGTTTCCTTGTACACGAATCACGGAAATATAATATGCAAGTAGAGCAAGCAATGAAGAGAGAAAAAGGTATGTTCGCCTTTATTACAAGAGGACATGAATGTAAGAGTAAAGAAGTCTTACTATAATTATACGGTGCAATGGTGAGTGCACAGCTGGAGTGTTGTGTACAGTTTTGGATGCCTTGTCGAAGACATGGCGTGAATGTTCCTACAAGGAACGATTAAGTAGACTAGGGTTTTATTCTCTGCAGTTTAGAATAATTAGATGTGATCTCATTTGCTAATACACACTTCTTACTGGGACAGCGAGTGTTTTTGTATGTGGAATGTTACTCCTGTCTCGAACGATGGATCACATTTCCTGAATTTAGGGTCATCCATTTAGGACTGTGATGAGGAGAAATATCTAAACTTAGAAAGTTGTGAATATTTTGAATTCTCTATCGGCGAGTGATGTGGAGGCTCTGTCATTGAGCTTATTCAGAAATAAATGAATAGATTTTTGAAATTAAGGGAATCAAGGGATATGGCTATAGTGCTGGGAGGTTGAATTGTGGTAGAGGTTCAGCCACAACCTCGATTAATGCCGGAGCCTGCCAGAGGATCCAAATGGTGTACTCGTGTTCCTATTTCTCATATTCTTATGTTCTTATGTTCTAGAATCTGGAATCCAAATGAACATTACCATTCTATGAAAACGTGCTCACCGATTTTGCTCCAGAAAGTCATCGTTCTAACGTTAAGGAGAAGTGTCCTTTCTTCATTCACCCAACATAGAAACATAGAAACATAGAAAATAGTTGCAGGAGTAGGCCATTCGGTCTTCGAGCCAGCACCAACATTCAATAAGATAATGGCAGATATTTCCCTCAAAACCCCTTTCCTGCTTTCTCTCCATACCCCTTGATCCCATTAGCCGTAAAGGTCATATCTAACCCGCTCCTGAATATATCCAATGAAATGGCATCAACAACTCACTGTGGTGGAAAATTCTACAGGTTAACAACTCTCTGAGTGAAGAAGTTTCTCCTCATCTCAGTCCTAAATTTCCTACATCTTATCCTGAGATTATGTCCCCTGCTTCTGAACTGCCCCGACATCGGAAACATTCTTCCTGCATCTAACCTGTACAATCCCTTCAGATTTTGATATTTTTCTATGAGATCCCCTCTCATCCTTCTTAACTCCAGAGAATACAAGCCCAGTCGATCCAGTTTCTCCTCAGATGTCAGTCTTGCCATGCCGGGAATCATTCTGGTGAACCTTCGCTGCAATCCCTATATAACAAGAACGTCCTTCCTCTGCTTGGGAGCCCAGAACTGAATGCAGTATCCTATGTGAGGCTTCACTAAGACCCTGTAGAAAGTGCATAAGAAATCGCTGCTCCTATAATCAAATCTCCTAGCTATGAAGGCCAACATACCATTTGCCTTCTTCACCGACTGCTTTACCTGCATACCGAAATTCAAATACTGATGTGCCATGACAACCAGGATTCGTTGCACCACCCTTTTCCTAATCTGCCGCAATCAGATAATATTCTACTTTCGTGCTTTTGCCGCCAAAGTGGATAACCTCACATTTATCCACATTATACTGCATCTGCCATGCTTTTTCCCACTCAACTAATCTGTCCAAGTCAACCTGCAGCCTTTTAGCGTCCTCCTCACAGCTCACTCCACCACGCAGCTTAGTGTCATCTGCAAACTTGGAGATATTACACTCAATTCTTCATCGAAATCATGAATGTATTTTATAAATAGCTGGGGTCCCAGCACGAAGCCCTGCTGGACCCCACTAGTTACTGCCTGTAATTCTGAAAAGGACCCGTTTATCCCGACTTCTGCTTCCTGTCTGCCAAGCAGTTCTCTATCCACATCAGTACATTATTCCCAATACCTTGAGCTCTAATTTTACACAACGATCTCGCGTGTGGGAACGTTTCAAAGCTTGTTGAAATTTGAAATACACCACATCCACCGGTCTACCGTTGTCCACTAGACCAGTTACATCCTAACAAAATTCTAGAAGATTTGTCAAGAATCAATTCCCGTTCATAAATTCATGCTGACTTGGACCTATCCTGTCACTGCTTGCCAAATGCGCTGCTATTTCATCTTTAATAATTGATTCCAACATTTCCCCATCACTGACGTCAGGCTAACCGGTCTATAATTACCCGATTTCTATCTCTCTCCATTCTTAAAAGGTGGTGTTACATTAGCTACACTCCAGTAGATAGCAATTGATCTAGATTCGATAGTTTGCTGGAAAATAATCACCAAAGCATCCACTATTTTTAAAGCCTCAGACTTAAGTACTCTGGGATGCAGACTATCAGGCACCAGGGAATCATCGACCTTCAATCCCATCAATTTCCCTAACACAATCTCCACCCCATTACAGATGTCCTTCAGTTCCTTCTTCACACTGGACATTCGGTCCCTAATATTTCCGGAAGGCTATTTCTTCGTTAGTGAAGACAGAACCAAAGTATTTGTTTAACTGGTCCGCCATTTCTTTGTTGCCATTATAAATTCACCAGAATCTTACTGTAAGGGACCTACGTTTGTCTTCACTAATCTTCTTTCTCTTCAGATGTCTATAGAAGCTTTTGCTGTCAGATTTTATGTACCCAGCAAGCTTCCTCCCATACTCTGTTCTCCTCCTCATAATTAAACCCTTTGTACTCCTTTGCTGAATTATAAAATCTCCCAGTCCTCAGTTATCCTGCTTTTTCTGGCCAATTTAGATGGCTCTTCCTTGGATGTAATACTACACTTAATTTTCCTTGTTAGCCAGATTTAATCCATCTTCCCCGCTTTAGTTTTACTGCAGACAGGTATGTACAATTATTGAAGGTCACCCATTTGATCGTTAAATATTTGCATTTGTTAACCACCATCAACCCTTTAAGCATGACTCACCAGTCTATTTTGGCCAATTCATGCCTCATACCATCGAAGTTACCTTTCCTTAAGTTCAGGTCCTTAGTCTCTGAATGAACTGCACCACTCTCCATCTTAATAACGAATTCATCCCTATTATGTTCACTCTTCCTCAAGGAGCCTCGCAGAGCAAGATTGCAAATTAGTCCTTCGTCTTTACACATCATGCAGTCCAGGATGGCTAGCACTCTATAGTTGGTTACTTGAAATATTGGTCTGGCAAACCATTCCTAATACACTCCAGAAGATCCTCCTCTACCGCATTGTTAGCAAACATAAACAGAGGATTTACCACCAGAAACAGATGAGATATTTAGAACGCCAGAAAAAAGATTAGCTCCAGAAACAGGGGAATTAGCTCCAGGAACAGTGGAATTAGGAGCTACAGAGAGGGGAATTAAGAGTTCCAGAAATACTGGAATTAGTTCAGGACAATGGGTATTAGCTCCAGAAACAGGGGAATTCGGTCTAGAAAGATGAGCATTCGGAGTTATAGAAATTGCCGAATTGGGCACTGCAGAAACTGCGGAATTCGGATTTCCAACAACACGGGAAATTATTCTGGACAGCGGAAGTAGCTCCAGAAACAAAGGAATTAGAAAGAGAAGAGTTGGCTCAAAAAACAGGCAAGCTAGATATCCTGTCGCAGGGCGATTAGGAGACCGCACAAAAAGCAGAATAATTCGGAATTAAATATCTTGGGGAAATGATAGCCACATAAAAAGCACAAATAGGTGTTTCATAAACAGGGCAATTTGATGGTCTAGAAAAAGGACAATTAGGTTCTCCACAAAGAAGTAAAATATCTCCAGAACCATTGGAACAATGACCTGCATAACCTGGGGTACTATGAGCTTCAGCTTGAGCGGCATTCGGAGCTCCCATAAGATGGGAGTTAGCAGCTCCAAGAACAGTGAAACTAACCCCGGAACAAGAGAAATAGCTCTAGAAACAGTGGAAATGGGATATCCATAATTACAGGAATTAATGCCAGAGACCAGGGAATTAGCTCCATAACTTTTGGAGTTAATCTCCTTTTATCTGTCGCTGAAAAGTCCTCTGCTTCTGGAGCCCAAGATTCTCCCTCTTTATGGAGCTAATCGCGATTTTTCTGGACATAATTCCCCTCTTTCTGGAGCTCCTAATTCCGGTATTTCAGAAGCACTTAATTCCCCAGTCTTTGGAGTGTATCGCAATATTTCTGGTGAACGTTCGCTGCACTCCCTCAAAAGCAAGAATGTTCTTCCTCAGATTGTTACTGGCGCTGCTAATTCCACAGTTCCTGTGGCTGCTAATTCCAATATTTGTGGAGCTAATGCCTCTGTTTCTGGCGCTAATTCGACTGTTTCTGTGGCTAATTCCACTGTTTCTGGGGCTAACTCCCCTCTTTCTGGAGCAAATTCCACTGGTGCTGGAGCTAATTCCACTCTTGCTGAAGCTAATTCCACAGTTTCAGGAGTTAATTCCACTGTTTCTGCGGTTAATTCCAATGTTTCTGGCGCTAATTCCCCTCTTTCTGAACAATTTCCTCTGTTTCTGGAGCTAATTCCACTGTTTCTGGAGCTAATTCCACAGTTTCGGGAGATAATTCCATTGTTTCTGTTGCTAATTCCCCTCTTTCTGGGGCTAATTCCTCTATTTCTAGTCCTTCCTTTTCCACTGTTTCTGCGGCTAATTACTCTATTTCTGGTTCCTCAAATTCCACTGTTTCTGGAGCTAATTCCTCTATTTTTGAGCTAATTCCACTGTTTCAGGCTCCGAATTCCAGTTTCTGGAGCTACTTCCACTGTTTCTGGAGCTAATTCCTCTGTTTCTGGGGCTAATTCCTCGATTTCTGGGGCTAATTCCCCTGTTCCTGGAGCTGCCAATTTCACTGTTTCTGTAGCTAATTCCATTATTTAAGGAGCTAGTTGCAGTTTCTCTGCGGTTGCTAATTCCTCCCCGTTTCTGGAGCTAATTCCACTGTTTCTGGAGCTAATTCCACTGTTTCTTGAGCTAATTCCACTGTTTCCGTTGTTAATTCCAATGTTTTTGTAGCTGCAAATTCCTCTGTTTCTGTAGCTGTTAATTCCACTCTTTCTGGCGCTAATTCCGCTGTTCCTGGAGTTGATAATTCCACTGTTTCTGGAGCTAATTCCTCTGTTTCTGGAGCTGCTAATTCCACATTCCTTCAGATATTGGAGAATTAACTCCAGAAACATAGGTGTTAGCTCTGGAAACAGAGAAAGCAGGAGCTGCAGAGACAGGAGAACTGGGGACTTCAGATATTGGGGAATTAGCTCCAGAAATAACAGATATTTGTTCCAGAAACAGAGCAATCTGGAGCTGCAGGAACATGAGAACTGGCACCTTCACATTTTTGAGAATTAGCTCCAGTAATAATCGGCATTTGCTCCAGAAACAGAGGAATTCGGAGCTGCCAGGACACGAAAACTGGGACCTTCAGATAATGTGGAATTAGCTACAGAAACATAGGTATTAGCTCCAGAAACAGGTATTAGCTCCAGAAACAGATACATTAGGATCTGCAGAAACAGTAGAACTGGAACGTTCAAATATTATGTCATGAGCTCCAGAAACTCTTAGCCCCTGAAACAGAGGAATTAGAAGCTGCAGGAAAAGGACAACTGGAACCTTCAGATTTATGTCATGAGCTCCAGAAACATAGGTATTAGCTCCAGAAACAGGAATTAGGAGCTGCAGGGACAGGAGATCGAGGACCTTCAGGTATTTATAAATTAGCTCCAGAAACATAGGTATTAGCTCATAAACAAAGGAATTAGGAGTTTCAGGGGCAAGAGAACTGGGACCTTCGAATATTGCGGAATTAACTCCAGAAAAATAGGCATTAGCTCCAAAAACTGTAGAATTATCTACGTAAATACGGGAGTCGCGTCCAGAAACAGCAGAATTAACTTTAGGAACAGGGGAATTTTGAGCCGCAGAAAGAGGAGAGGTTGTAGCTCCAGTGACACGGGAATTAGGTCACAAACAAGGCGATTGGCTCCAGAAATAGAGCCATTAGCTCCAGAAACAGTAGAATCAGCTCTAGAAAGATGAAAAGAAAGTGTTACAGAAACTAGTGGATTAACAACTCCAGGAAAAATGGAACTGGCTCCAGAAACAGGGCAATGGGGAGCTGTAAACACTGGGGAAGCAGGCGCTCCAGGGGCATGGGAATAATCACAGTGCAGTGCCATTAGCTCCAGAAACAGGGAGTTTGGTTTAGAAATAGGATATTTACATCCGGAAAGAGTTGAATTAACTATTCCTGTAGCAGGGGAATTAGGAACACGGAGGATAAACAGGATAATTCGGAGCTATATATATGGGCAAACTAGTAGTTACGTAACAAGGACAATTAGTTGCTTCATATACAGTACAGTCGGGAGCTCCAGAAACAGTGGAATTAGGAGCATCACAACAAACTGAAATATGATCTTCAGAAACAGTGGCATTTTCTTGAGAAATAAAAGTATTTGCTGCTGAATCAGCTGAATTAGCTACAAAAACAGGATTATTCCCTCCAGGAACAGGGAAGTTATGAGTCGCAGAGAGAGTAAGTAGGGGCTCCAGGAACACGGGAATTCGCGCAGAAACTAGGGAATTAGCGCTAGAAAGAGGATTATTAGTTCTGGAAACTGTGGAATTATGTTTAGAATGATGAAAAGTAGGAGTTACAGAAACTGGTATATTAACAGCTCCAGAAACCGTTGAATTACCAAAAGAAACAAGGGAGTTACCTCCAGAAACAGATGGGATATTAGGGACTCCAGAAAAAACTGAGCTCCAGAAACTGGGGAATTAGCTCAAGGAGCGGGGAGTTGGAAGCTGCAGAGATGGATATTACCTGCATAACCGGGGGTAGCTGGAGCTGCAGCAATAACGGCATTTGGGGCTCCCATAAGATGGGATTTAGCAGCTCCAAGAAAATTGAAACTAACCCAAGAGCCAGGTAAATAGCTGCAGAAAGAGGGGGACTGGGATATCCTTAATTACACGAAATAATGCCATAAAGTGGTGAATTAGCTCCAGAAATATTGGAGTTAACGTTGTAAAATGAGGAATTAAGTGCTCCCGAAACACAAGAAGTTTAATCAGAAACAGGCAAATTATGTCCAGAAAAATTGTGATGAGCTCCAGATAGTGGGATAATCAGGTGCTCCAGAAAAGAGGACTTTTCAGCTGCAGATACAAAGTGATTATCTCGATTAAGAGGGGACAATGCAGCTGAAGCAGCGGAATTAGGAACTCGCAGATTGGGATATTAGCAGCCCCAGGCACAGTGTAATTAGCACCAGAAACAGCGCAATTAGCGCCAAAAACAGGACAATGATGTTTAGAAAGAACAGGGATACCTCGAGAAAGAGGTGTCCCTGCAGCAGGGGATTTAGGACAGCGCATATTGAACAGCAAATTTCGGAGCTATATATATAACTGGTAGACACTTAAATAGGACAATTGGGTGCTTCATCAACAGTGCAACTTGGAGCTGCAGAAAAAATACAATTAGGAACTCGACAAACAACTTAGAATCCCCACATTTAGCTGGCACTGCAGCAGCGAATTTAGGAGAGTGCAGCATAAACAGGACTTCTGTAGAATATATATATATATATATATATATATAACTAGTAGACACTTAAGTCGGATAATTAGGTGCCACATAAACAGCTTAATTTGGAGCTACAGAAAAAGGACAACTGGAAGCTCCACAAACAACTCAGATTCTCCAGAAAGAGAGCAACTAGGACTTTCAGCAACTATGGAATTTGCTCTGGAAAAAAGGTAACATTAGCTCCAGAAACAGCTGAATTAGTTAGAAAAATAGGAGAATTCCCTACAGGCACAGGAAAAGTAGTAGTCGATGAGAGAAAGCAATTAGGAGCAATAGGTACACGGGAATTAACGCAGAAACAAGGGAATAAGCGCCAGAAACAGGGGAATTAGGTCGACAAACTGTGGAATTAGGTCTTGAAAGTTGAAACGTAGAAATGACAGAAACTGGTAAATTAGCAGTTCCAGAAAGAGTTGAATTCGCTCCAGAAACAGGGCAATGGGGAGCTGCAGAATCACGGGAGGCGATCTCCAGGAACACAGGGATAATCACAGTACAGCGCAATTAGCTCCAGAATCAGGAGACATATGTTTAGAAAGAGGAGAGTTACCTCCAGAAAAGGTGAATTTTCTGTTCATGTTTGAGGCTAATTAGGAGTGCGCACCATAAACAGGACAATTCGGAGCCATAGATATCGGTAAACTACTGCACATGTAAAAAGGACAATATTTCTGCTTCACAAACCACACTATATGGAGCTCCACAAAAAGGGAAATTATTATCTCCATTAATTTTCCCCAGACAAAAATGTATTAGTTCCAGAAACAGTTCAATTAGCAACAGAATCAGGGGAGTTACCTCCAGAAATAGTAGCATTGGGAGATTCACAAACTGGGATATTGGAACCCCAGAAAAAAGATGAGCTCCAGAAACAGGGGAATTAGCTCCAGATACAAGTAAATTAGCGCCAGGACCCGCGTAATTAGGAGCTGCAGAGAGGGGAATTCGGAGTTCCAGGAATACCGGAATTATTCCGAAACATGAGTATTAGCTCCAGAAATAGGGGACTTGGGTCTAGAAAGATGAGAATTATCAGATTCGGAAAATAGAGAATTGGGCACTGGAGAAACAGAGGAATTAGGAGCTCAAGAAACACAGGAATTTGTTAAGTACAGAGGAAGTAGCTCCAGAAACAAAATAAATTACATTTAAAAAGATAGTTTTAGGCTCAAGAAACAGGTAAACTATTTATTCCTGTAGTAGGGTAATTAGGAGAGCGCACAATAAGCAGAATAATTCTGAGATAAATATATCGGGAAATAGCAGACATATAACTAAGCACAATATGATATTTCACAAACAGCACAGTTTGACGCTCCGGAAACAGGGGAATTATTATCTCCACAAACAACTGAAATAGCTCCTGAAACAGTGGAACTAGGACCTGCATAACCTGGGGTAGTACGAGCTCCAACAACATCGTCAATCGGCGCTGCCGGATTTAGCAGCTCCAAGAATATTGATACTAACCCCAGAATAAGGGAAATACCTCCAGAAACAGGGAGAATACGTTATTATTCATTACTGGAATTAATTCCATATATCTGGGAATTAAGTGCTCCAGAATCACCGGAATGTGGTGCTCCAGAAAGAGAGTAATTACGTCTAGAAATATGTTGATTAGCTACAGAAAGAGGAAGAGTCAGATGCTCTAAAAACAGAAGGCTTTTCAGCTGCAGATAAAAGGCGATTAACTCCAGGAACAGGGGAAGTTGCTCGAGAAACAGTTGAATTAGGAGCTTCACAGACTGGGTAATCAGCAGCCACACGAACATTGGACTTAGCTCAGGAAATAGCACAATTTGCTCCATAAACAGGGGAATTGCTTTTAGAAAGACCAGAGGTAGCTCTGCAAAGAGGTGACTTAGTTTTCCCTGCAGCAGAGGATTTAGGAAATCGGAACATAAACAGGACATTTCAGCGATATATATTGAGCGAGTAGACACTTAAATAGGAAATTGCTGCTTCATCAACAGCGCAATTTGGAGTTTCAGAAAATGGAAAATTAGGAGCTCTACAAACAACTCAGGGAAGTTCGAGGAGGCGGAGCAGCGTCGGAGAGGCCTACAAAAGGCTCAGCTTTGAGTCGGGAGGCAGCGGAGAGTTCGAGGATGTTGTGCAGCGTCGGAGAGGCATACAAAAGTCCAGGCTTCGAGTCGGTAGGCAACGGGAAGTTCGAGGAAGTGGAGCAACGTCACAGAGGACTACAGGAGGCCCAGCATTAAGTTGGGTGGCAGCTGGGAGTTCGAGGCGGAGGTTAAGCGCCCGAGAGGCTAGAAAAGGCCCAGCGTCGTGTCAGCAGGCAGCGGGGAGTTCGAGGAGGCAGAGCAGCATCGCAGAACCCATAAAAAGGACCAGCGATGGATCGGGAGGCAGCTGGGTGTTCGTGGAGGCGGAGCAGCTTCGGAGAGCCCTACTAAATGCCTAGAATCGAGTCGGGAGGCAGCGGGTCATTCGATCAGACGGAGAAGCGTCGGCGAGGCCAGAAAAGGCCCAGCGACGAATTGGGAGGCAGCGGGGAGTTCGAGAAGCTGTAGCAGCGTCGGACAGGCGAGAAAAACTCCCAGCAACGAGTCGGGAGGCAGCGGGGAGTTCGAGAAGGCGCAGCATCGTCAGAGAGGCCGGGAAACGTCCCAGAGACGAGTCGCGAAGCAGTGGAGAGTTTGAGGAGGTGGAGCAGCGTCGCAGAGGCCTACAAAATGTCTAACGTCCAGCCGGGCGGCCAGCGGGGATTTCGTGGAGGCGGCAGCGTCGGATAGGCCAGTTGGTGCAGATGCAGGGAGTGAAAGCAAAGAATAAGTAGAAAGAAATAGAAGGCTGTCGTCACAGCCAAGCGGGTAAGCTGCTGGCTGGTGATTGGCGAGTAATTTTTCTTTTTCTTTATAAGTCGGTAAGTTTTAGCATTGCTGTTGCAAAATTACGTTAATCTAAGGGAAAGTCATGGCAAGAGAGTCCAGACCCTTGTCATTCTGCTCCTGTAATATGTGGGAAGGCAGGAACGCTTCATGTGCTGGAAGGTTATCCGGTGCATATAGGTACCAACGATATCGGCAAAAAACGGAATGAGGGCGGACACGACGAATTTGGGGAGCTGGACCTAAATTAAAAAGTAGGACATCAAAATTAGTAATCTCAAGATTGCGACCAGAGCCACGTGCTAGTCACAGTAGGAATCACAGGATAGCTCAGATGATTACATGGCTTGAGGAGTGGTGCAGATGGGAGGGATTTAGCTTCCTGGGGATTTGGAACCGTTTCTGGGGGAGGTGGGGCGAGTACAAACTGGACGGGTTGCACCTGGAAATTACTGGAACCCATATCCTTGGGGGAGAGTTTGCTCGTGCTGATTCGGAGCGTTAAACTAATATGGCAGGGGGATGGGGACCTATTCAGGGAGATAGAGGAAAGTAGAATAGGGGCAGGAGCAAAAGATAAAAAGAAAAAAAAGAAAATTGAAGGCGGAGAAACCCAAGGCAAAAATCAAAAAGGCCACATTACTGCAAGTTTTTAAAGAGGTAAACTGTATTAAAAAGACACGCCTAAAGGCTCTGTCCCTCAATGGAGGAGTATTTGTTATAAGGTGGACGAATTAACTGCGCAGATTGCTGTTAACGGATATGATGTAATTGGCATCATGGAGACATGCTTCCAGGCTGATCACGGCTGGGAACGGAACATCCAGGCGTATTCAACATTTAGTCAGGATAGACAGAAAGGAAAAGGAGGCGGAGGCGGCGGCGTCGTTTGTTATAGAGGAAATTCAAGCAATAACAATGAGGAACATTCACTTTGATGATGTGAAATCGGTATGGCTGCAGCTACCGAATACAAAAGGAGAGAAAACGCTAGTAAGACTTGTGTACAGACCAACAAACAATGGCAGTGAGGTTGCGGACAGCATCAAACAAGTAATTAGGAATGCGTGCAATAAAGGTACAGCAGTTATCATGGGCGACTTGAATTTACATATTGATTGAGCTAACCAAACTGGTAGCAATGCGGCAGATGAGGATCTTCTGGAGTGTATTTGGGATGATTTTCGAGACCAATATTTAATGGAACGAACTAGAGGGCTGGCCATCCTAGACTGCGTGGCTAAGAGAACGGACAAATTTGCAATCTTGCTCTGCGAGGCCCCTTGGGGAAAAGTGACCATAATAGGGAAGAATTCATTATTAAGATCGAGAGTGACGCAGTTTATTCAGAGACTAGAGACCTGAAAATAAGAATTGGTAACTTTCCAGTTGGTATGAGGCATGAATTGGCCACAATAGACTGGGGAGTCATGCTTAAAGGGTTGACGGTGGATAGAGAATGGCAAATATTTAAAGATCACATGAGTGACCTTCAACAATTGTACATCCCTGTCTGCAGCAAAAATAAAACGGGGAAGATTGATTAATCGTGGCTAACAAGGGAAATTAAGTATAATATTAAATCCAAGGAAGAGCCATATAAATTGGCCAGAAAAAGCAGCAAATCTGAGGACGGGGAGATTTTATAATTCAACAAAGGAGCACAAAGGGTTTTATTAGAAGGGGGAGAACAGAGTATGAGAGGAAGTTTGCTGGGAACATAAAAACCGACTCCAAAACTTCGATAGACATGTGAAGAGAAAAAGGATTAGTGAAGACAAACGTAGGTCCCTTACAATCAGATTCTGGTGAATTTATAATGGGAACAAAGAAATGGTGGACCAGTTAAAAAAATAATTTGGTTCTGTCTTCACGAAGGAAGACACAAATAACCTTCCGGAAATATTACCGACCGAGTATCGAGTGAGAAGAAGGAACTGAACGAAATCTTTAATAGGGGGGAAATTGTGTTGGGGAAATTGGTAGGATTGCAGGTCGATAATTCCCCGGTGCCTGAATGTCTGCATCTCAGAGTACTTAAGGCTGTGGCTTTAAAAATAGTGGAGGCATTGGTGATCATTTTCAAGCAAACTATCGAATCTAGATCAGTTGCTATGGACTGGAGGGTAGCTAATGTAACACAACCTTTTAAGAAAGGAGGGAGAGAGAAAATGGTAATTATAGACCGATTAGCCTGTTGTCAGTGATGGGGAAATGTTGGAATCATTTATTAAAGATAAAATAGCAGCGCATTTCGAAAGCAGTGACAAGATAATTCCAAGTCAGCATAAATTTATGAAAGGGAATTGACTCTTGACAAACCTTTCAGAATTTTTTGAGGATGTAACTGGAAGCGATGACAAGAGAGGAACAGTGGATGTAGTTTATTTGAAATTTCATAAGGCTTTGACACGGTCCCACACCTGAAATTGTAGTGCAAAATTAGAGCACAAGGTAGTGGGACTAATGTACTGACGCGGATAGAGAACTGTTTGGCAGACAGGAAGCAAAAGTCGGGATAAACGGAACCTTTTCAGAGAAGCAGGGGTTAGTGCTGGGACCCCAGCTATTACAATATACATTAATGATTTCGATGAAGGAATTGAATGAAATATCTCCAAGTTTGCAGATGACACTAAGCTGGGTGATGGAGTGAGCTGTGAGGAGGATGCTAAAAGGCTGCATAGGTGAGTGGGCAAACGCATGACAGATGCAGTATAATTTGGATAAATATGAGGTTATCCACTCTGCCGGCAAAAGCACCAAGGCAGAATATATCTGCTTGCGGCAGATTAGGAAAAGGGAATATGCAACGAGTCCTGGGTGTCATGGTACAACAGTCACTGAAATTCGGCATTAAGGTACAGCAGGCGGTGGAGTAGGCAAATGGCCTTCTTAGCTTGGAGAATTGAATATAGGAGCAGGGATATCTTATGCAGTTGTACAGGACCTTAGTGAGGCCTCACATGGGACATTGTGTTCAGTTCTGGTCTCCTAAGCTGAGGAGGGACGTTCTTGTTATTGAGGGATTGCAGCGAAGGTTCACCAGAATGATTCCCGGCATGGCAGGACTGATATTTGAGGAGAAACAGGATCGACTGGGCCTGTATTTGCTGAAGTTAAGAAGGATGAGAGTGGATCACATAGAAACATATAAAACTCTGACGGGACTGGACAGGTTAGATGCAGGAAGAATTTTTCCGATGTTGCGGCAGTCCAGAACCAGGGGACATGGTCGAAGGATAAGATGTCGGAAATTTAGGACTGAGATGAGGAGAAACTTCTTCACTCAGAGAGTTGTTAACCTGTAGAATTCTCTGCCATAGTGAGTTGTTGATGCCAGTTCATTGGATATATTCAGGCGCGTGGTAGAAATGGCTCTTACGGCTAATGGGATCAAGGGGTATGGAGAGAAAGCAGGAAAGCGGTACTGAGGGAAAAATCAGTCATGATCTTATTGAATGGTGGTGCAGGCTCGAAGATCGAATGGCCTACTCCTGCAAATATTTTCTATGTTTCTATGTTTCTATGTTTCGATGTTGGGTGAATGAAGAAGAAAAGACACTTCTCCTTTACGTTAGAACGATGACTTACAGGCGCAAAATCGTTGAGCATGTTTTCATCGAATTAAATGTTCATCTGGATTCCAGATTCTGGAATATAACAACATAAGAATATGAGACATAGGAACACGAGTACGCCATTTCGATCCTCTGGCATGCTCCGGCATTGATCGATATTATAGCTGAACCTCTACCACAATTTAACCTGTCCGCACTGTTGCAATATCCCATGATTCCCTTAATTTCAAAAATCTGTTGATTTACATCTTGAATGTGCTCAATGACAGAGCCTCCTCATCAAACGCCGATAGAGAATTCTAAATATTCACAACTTTCTAAGTTTAGATATTTCTCCTCATCACTGTCCGAAATAGATGACCCTAAATTCAGGAAATGTGATCCCTCGTTCTCGTCAGGAGTAACATCCCACATACAAAAACACTCTCTGGCCCAGTAAGAATTGTGTATTAGTAAATGAGATCACATCTAATTATTCTAAATTGTGGAGAATATAACCCCAGTCTACTTAATCGTTCCTTGCAGGAACACTCACGCCATGACTTCGACAAGGAGTCCAAAATTGTACACAATTCTCCAGTTGTGCACTCACCAGTGCCCGGTATAATTATAGTAAGACTTCTTTACTCTTACATTTTAGTCCTCTTGTAATAAAGGCGAACATACCTTTTCCTCTCGTCATTGCTTGCTCTATATGCATTTTATCTTTCCGTGATTCGTGTACAAAGACACCTAGGTCCCTCTGAAGATTCGTAGTTTCCACTCTCTCACCATTTAATAAATCTCTGCTTTTCTATTGTTTCTGCAAAACTCGAAAACATGACATTTCTCCTCACTATATTCCATTTGCCACGTTCTTGCCCATTAACTCAGCCTGTCTATATTCCCTTGAAGCATCTTTGCATCCTGCTCACAACTTAAATTCCCACATAACTTTATATCATTGGCAAACTTCAATACACTACACATTGTCCCGTGAATCAAATCATTGATATATTGTGAGAATTGCTGAGGCCCAAGCACCGAACATTGCGCAACCCCACAATTTACAGCAAAGCAAAATTCATTTGTACTCACCGCTAACCAATCCTCAATGTACGTTAGTGTAATAACCCCAATCCATTGAGCACTATATGCATTAATACTCTCTTAAGTGGCAGCTTATTGAATGCCTTCTGGAAACACTATTACACAAATCCACTAGTTCCCCTTACCTATTCTACTAGTTGCAAACTCAAATACTCTAACACTTTATGGAAACATGATTTCTCTTAGATAAACTCTCTACCTCACAAGGCTGTGGTTGTCGGGTTCAAACGGAGCTTTCGCCAGTGAGCCATAGATTCCTGATTGTTAATTCAATGTCTAACCCTCATTCTGAATGTGCACTCGACAATGGTAAAAATGTAGGATCACCTTCTGTCAGTAAACTTCACTGGAAAAGCAGCTCACGCTAATGGATACCATAGATTCCGGATGGAGGAAGTACACTGATTTAGTAATGTCGTCTGTAAAGTGGATCCGGTGCATATAGCGAAAGCTATTGACCAATGTATAAAAGGGCAGCCGCAGGACATGTACCTGCAATCTCTGATAACAGCATTTTGATCATTGAGAGTATTGCAGGTCCGCCTGGTTGTGTTTATCTCGGATTCTCTATATCTCAGTTGATTCTGAATGAATGAATCCGTGTGTCTGTGCATCATTACGTGTGAGTGGAAGACTTGAAGATATGATCTGAATTTTTCCCTGTAAATCATTCATATCTGCCTACTCCCTAAATGTGTACAAAAGCACAGACGAGAGGATGTGTACATAGGATCAGAAGTAGACCATTGAGCACATCGAGCCTGTTCTGCTACTCAATGAGAAAATGGCTGATCTTTATCTGGCTTCCTTTGGCCCATATCCTACCATTCGTTGACACTAATATTTCAACGTCAGATTTAAAATTAACAGTTCATCGATCATCAATTTCAGTTTGCAGAAGAGAGTTCCAAACTTTATCTTCCTTTTTGAGCAGACGTGTTGGCTAAGTTCACTTTTGGCTCTAATTTGTAGACTAATCCCCTAATCCGAGATTCCACAGACAGCGGGAAAAATGTATCTCTGCTTATACTAAAATTTCCCATTAATATCATGAATTGGTAGGTAAATCACACCTTATCCTTATAAATTCAATAGAATATAACTTTCATTTTGTAATCTCGCCTTGGATTCTAGGTGTCATTTGGAAAGTCCTCCGCTGCACTCATTCCAAGGTGAATATATCCTTCCTGCATTTTAAATAATAAACAGATACACAGAAATATAAAGCAGGGCTTTGGCGCAAAATCTCTGATGTGAGAATAATTTGAAAATTTTTTCTGAGTGTGGCACAGAGACGATGGAATTAATGACGTATTTTTGAGCGGAATGACTCTAAGCACACTTGTATATAAGATCGGTGGAAAATGCAGCTGTAACTTGGGAGCACTGATGCCACACATTACCATAGTGTGGCTCTCGTGGCCCAACGGGCTAGCGTGAAGTACTTATATGATAGTGCAGGCAGATGCAACGCAAAGGTTGTTTAATCCTCGCTAAGATCAGGCAATGATTCGACGTTGAAATGATAATTGGTGTTTCCCTCACATTTTATATACTTATTATTGGTTCCATGTGAGCATTTAGATTCCAAAGATCCACAATGATTCAGGTGCAGGTGCGAGTTCTTTGACAGTGCTTTGGTATTAGTTGTTTATATTTGAAGGAGTGAGCCGTTTCCATTATGAAACATGTAAGTATGTTGTTCGTGGTGAGTCGGAGAGGCTGGGGAGGTGCGTCGGGGAGCCCTATAAAAAGGTCCAACGCGTCGCTGAGTCGCGGGAACTCACGGTGAGTTGGGCAGGCCGAGTAACAGGACGAACGCATCGCTGAGGCTCGGAAGTTGAGCCGCAGAGGCCGATAGAATGGTGCAGCGCGTAGCTGAGGGTCGGGAGTTCATGCTGTTTTGGAGAGCCTCGGTAGTTGCGTTGGAGAGGCTTACAAAAAGACCCAACGCGTCGCTGAGGCTCGGGAGTTTATAGTGAATCAGAGAGGCTCGGGAGGTGCATCAGAGGGTTCTTTCAAAAGGCACAACGCGCCGCTGAGATTCGGGAGTTCGTGGTGAGTCGGTGAGGTTGGGGAGGTGGTCGGAGAAGCCTATAAAAAGATCCCGCACGACATTGATACGCCGGAGTTTGTAGTGAGACGAGGAGGCTCGGGACTTGCGTCCGAGAGGCCTATAAAAAGTCCCAACGCGTCGCTGAGGCTCTGGAGTTCTTGCTGAGTCGGAGAGGCTCGGGAGGTGCGCCGGAGATGCCCATTAAAAGACCCAACACGTAGATGAGTCTGGGGAGGTCGTGGTGAGTCGGGGATGGTCGCGAGGTGCGTTGGAGAGGTCTAAAAAAAGACTCAACGCATCGCTGAGGCTTGGGAGTTTGTAGCGAGTCGGAGCGGCTCGCGATGTGCATCAGAGAAACTTATAAAAAGGCCCAACGCATCGCTGAGGCCTGCTGGTGCAGCTACACTGAGAAGGCAAAGAAGATGTAGAACGAAATTGAAAGATGATGTCACAGCCAAAGGGGTAAGTGATTGACTGGTGATGGGTCAGTAGTTTTTATTTTTCTTTCTTTATCAGTAAGTAACCTTTTAACATTGCTGTTGCCCCATTAAGTTAATCCAAGAGTTAAGTCATAGCAGGAGAGCTCGGACACGTGTTATGCTCCTCCTGTACTATATGTGAACTCAGGAACGCCTCTGGTGTCCCTGACGACTGTTTGTGCGGTAAGTACATCCGTCTGCAGTTCATAACAGACCGCATTGCAGCACGAGAGTTGCGGCTGGATTCAGCCTCGAGCATCCACAATGAAGAGAATGACGTGAATAGCACGTTTAGCGAGTTGGTCGCATCGCAGGAAAAGCCAGATAGGGAACGGGTGACCAATAGGAAGATCAGTGCAAGGAAGGTATTGCAGTGGTCATTTGCGGTCATCCCCCTGCAAAACAGATACACCGCTTTGGGTACTGTTGAGGCAGATGAGTCTTCAGGGGAAGGCAGCAGCAGCCAAGTTCCTGGCACCATGTCTGGCTCTGCTGCACAGGAGGGCAGGAAAAAGATTGGGATTGCGATAGCGATAAGGGATTCAATTGGTAGGAGACCGCAACAGAGACTCCAGGATGGTATGTTGGCTTCCGGGTGCAAGGGTCGAGGATTTCTCGGAGCGGGTGAAGGACATTCTGGAAAGGGAAGGTGAACAGCCACTTGTCGGGGTGCATATAGTTACCAACGATATCGGTAGAAAACGTGATGAATTCCTACGAGACGCAATTAGGAAGCTAGGAGCTAAATTAAAATGTAGTACTCAAAATACTCATCTCAGAATTGCTAACAGTGCCACGTGTTAGACAGAGTAGGAATCGCAGGGTAAATCAGAAGACCACGTGGCTGGAGGAGTACAAACATTGATAATAGGAGCAAGAATAGTTCATTCAGCCCTGCGAGCCTGCATCGCTATTCAATGAGTTCATGGCTGAACATGTAACTTCAGTACCCCATTCCTGCTTTCTCGCCATTTCTCTGGATCCACCGATTAGTAAGGACTACATCTAACTCCTTTGTAAATATATTTAGTGAATTGACCTCAACAAATTTCTGTGGTAGAGAATTCCACAGGTTGACCACACTCTGGGTGAAGAAGTTTCTCCTCATTCGATCCTAAATGGTTTAACCCTTCTCCTTAGATTGTGACCCCTGGTTCTGGACTTCTCCAACTTTGGGAACATTCTTCCAACATCGAACCTTTCAAAATCCATCAGAATTTAAAAACATTTCTATGACATCCCCTCTCATTCCTCTGAACTCCAGTGAATAAAATCCCAGTTGATCCAGTCTTTCTTGATATGTCAGTCCCGCCATCCCGGGAATCAGTCTGGTGAACCTTCGCTGCACTCGCTCAATAGCAAGAATGTCCTTCCTCAAGTTAGGAGACGAAACTGTACACAATACTCCAGGTGTGGCCTCATCAAGGCCCTGTACAACTGTAGTAACACCGCTCTGCCCCTGTACTCAAATCCCCTCGCTATGAAGGCCAATAATCCATTTTCTTTCTTAACCGCCTGCTGCACCTGCATGCAAACACTCAATGACTGCTGTACCATGACACCCTGGTCTAGTTGCACCTCCCCTGTTCATAATATGTCACCATTCAGATAATAGTCTTTCTTTCTGTTTTTAGTACCAAAGTGGATAACCTGACATTTATCCACATATTGCTTCATCTGCCTAGCAATTGCCCACTCACCTTACTGATCCAAGTCACTCTTAAGCCTCAAGGCATCCACCTCGCAGCTCACTCTGCCACCCAACTTCGTGTCATCCGCAAATTTGTCGATACTTCATTTAATCTCCTTGTCTAAATCATTATTGCACAATGTAAACAGATGGGGCCTCAGCACAGAACCTTGCGGTACCCGAAACGTCACTGCCTGCCATTCTGAAAATTACCCATTTACACCTACCCTTTGCTTCCTGTCTGCCTACCAGTTCTCAATCCACGTCAGCACAGTCCCCCCAATCCCATGTGCATTAACTTTGCATATTTATCTCTTGTGTGGGACGTTGGCGAAAGTCCAGATACACCACATCAACTTCCTTGTCCACTCCACTGGAAACATCCTCAAAAAATTCCAGAAGGTTTGTCAAGCATGATTTTCCTTTCACAAATCGATGCTGACTTGGACGTATTATGTCACCTATTCTAAATGCGCTGCTATGACATTCTTAATTATTGATTCCATCGTTTTACCCTCTCTCGATGTCATGCTGTCCGGTGTAAAATTGTCTGTTTTCTACCTCCCTCCTTTTTTAAAAAGTTGGGTTACATTATATTCCCTCCATTCCAGAGGAACTGATCCAGATTCCATGGAATGTCGGAATATGACTCTCAATGCATTCGCTATTTCCAAGGCCACCTCCCTAAATACTCTGGGATGCAGACCATCAGACCCTGCGGATTTATCGGTCTTTAAACCATTAATTTCCCCAACACAATTTCTCGATTCATAAGGATCTCACTCAGTTCCTCCTTCTTACTAGACCGTCTAACCCCTTTTATACCCGGAAGGATGTTTGCGTCCTCCTTCGTGAATACCGAACCAAAGTACTTGTTCAATTGGTCTGCCATTTCTTTGTTCCCCGTTAAGACATCCCCTGATTCTGTCTTCACGCGACCTACGTTTGTCTTTACGAACCTTTTTTTCTTCACATATATAGAGAAGCATTTGCAGTCCGTTTTATTGTTCGCTTCTAGCTTCCTCTCGTATCTATTTACCCTGCCCTAATCAAACCCTTTGTCCTCCTCTGCTGAGTGCTAAATTTCTCCCAGTCCCCGGGTTCGCTGCTATTTCTGGCCAATTCTTATGCCACTTCCTTGGCTTAAGTACTATCCGTGATTTCCCTTGATAGCCACGGTTGCGCCACCTTCCTTTTTTTTTATTTTTATGCCAGACAGGGATGTACAATTGTTGTAGTTCATCCATACAGTCTCTAAATGTCTGACAACCCCTGAAGTATCATTCGCCAATCTATCCTATCCAATTCACGCCTCATACCTTCAAAGTTACCCTTCTGTACGTTCGACCGTGGTCTCTGAATAAACTGTATCATTCTCCATCCTAATGTAGAATTCCACCATATTATGGTCACTCTTCCCTAAGGGGCCTCGCACAACGAGATTGCTAACTTATCCTCTGTCACAACACAAAACCCAGTCTAAGATGGCCTCCACCCTAGTTGGTTCCAGCCGAATCCTTCTTTCAAAAACTGGGTCCGTAACCCTCTAGGTTAGGGCAGTTCTATTGCACATCCAGGTCATTTTTTTGATAGGGTACAGTCTTCTGCCTCTACCACCTTTTCAGGCTGTGGTTTTCACACCTCCACCTTTCTATGGGTGAACGAAATCCACTCTGAGTCGCAACTGATTATGTTAATTTATTCCCTCTTGTTGTTGACCCATATCCTAAGGGTAATAGCTCATTAATGTCCATTTTATCTAAACCCTCATAATTTTATAAACCTCAATGAGTTCACTTCTCAGCATCTGCTACTCTGAAAAAAATGAATCCAACTCATGTAATCTTTCCTGATAGCTAATATCCTCCAATCCAGGCAACATCCTCGTAAATCTGCTCTCGACCAGCTCTACGGCAATCACCTCGTCCCTGTAATTAACTGAGCAGAATTACACGCAGTTTTCTAGTTTTGGCCCATGTGTTCCATATGCCATTAAAACAAATTGACAGAACATGAGAAAATATGAAATATGAGCATGAGTAGGCCTTTTTGCCCCTTGATTCTATAAGATCATGGCTGATGTGGTCTGCTACCTACAGGCATGTGTTTACCTGCGCTCAAAGCTCCCTTTATTCCTCTACACTTCGAAATGTTCTAACATTTAATGTGCATTCCCTTGCCCTGTTAGCCCTCCCCAAATGCATAACCCCAAACTTCTTTGGAATAAATTCCCTTTGCCATGCTCCTGTCCACCTGAAAGTAAACTGGCAGATAACAAGAGTTTCTTCCGGTACAAAAGAAGGAAAATTATGGCTAAAGTAAATATTGGTCCCCTCGAGGGCAAGACTGGTTAATTAATAATGGGGAGACCGGAAAGGGCCGAGACGTTGAACAAAAATTTGTAACGGGCATCACGGTAGAAGACACTAAAATATCCCAATTGTGGATACTCAATAGGCTTTCGGGAGCGATGTATCACTATCACGAAAGAAATAGTACTCGGTTAAATAATGGGCATAAAGGCTGACAAGTCCCTGGACCTGACAGCTTGCATCCTCGGATCTTAAAAGAAATGGCTAAAGTGATAGTGGATGCATTGGTTGTAATCTGACAAATTTTCCTGGATTCTGGGAAGCTCCCAGCGTATTGGAAACCCGGAAATGTAACGCCCCTGTGTAAAAACTGAGGCAGACAGAAAGCAGGAAACAATAGATCAGTTTTCCGAATATCTGTCGCTGGGAAAATGCTGGAGTCCAGTATTAAGGAAGCAGTAGCAGATCATTTTAAAAAAGCATAATTTAAACAATCATGGTTTTATCAAAGAGAATCCATGTTTGACAAATTTGCTGGAGTTCTTTGAGGATGTAACGAGCAGGGTGAATAAGAGGTAATCATTGGATGTGGTGAAATTAGCTTTCCAGAAAGCATTCTATAACATGCAACATAAACTGTTGCTGCATAAGATAAATCCGTGGTCTTGGGTTCGGGGTAATATATTAGCATTGAAAGAAGATTGGTTAATTAAAAGAAAATGGTGCGTCGGGATGAATTGTACATTGTCCATTTGGCAAACAGTAACTCGTGGGGTGCCGCAGGGATAGGTGCTGCGACCTCCACAACTCACAATCTATATTATTGATTTGGCTGAAGGAACCGAGTGCCAAATTATATGATGATAAAAAGATAGGTGGGAAAGCAAGTTGTGAGTTGAACACCACTAATTTGCAAAGAGTTTTGCCAGGCTAAGAGACTGAGCAAACATTTGGCAGGAGCAGTATAATTTGGGAAAATGTGAGGTTGTCCACTTTGGTCGAAATGTATAAAAGCAAATTAGTTTTAAATGGAGGAAAATTTCTAAATGCTGCAGTACAGATGGTCCTGCCGGTCCGTGTGCACGAAACACAAAAATTTAGTATGCAGATAGAGCAGGTAATCAGGAATGCATTTATTGAATGGGTATTGAGTATAAAAGCAGAGAGGTCCTGCTATAAGTATACATGGTATTGATGAGGCGACATCTGGAATACTGCGATCATTTTGGGTCAGTAGGTTGCGCCTGTACACATTGGAGTTCAGAAGGATGAGAGGTCAACTTATTGAAACATATAATATAATGAGGCGGCTCGACAAGGTGGATGCAGAGAGGACGATTCCGGTTATATGGGAAAAAGAAAACTAGGGGATATCGTCTCAGAATAAGTCGCCACTTATTTAAAACTGAGATGAGGAGGAATTGCTTCTCTCACAAGGTTGTAAATCTTTGCAAATCTCTGCCCCAGAGGGCTGTGGAGGCTGTTTGAATACATTTCAGGCGGAGATATACAGAATATTGTGCGATAAGCGGGGTAAATGGTTATGGGAAGCGGGCAAATAAATGCAGCTGAATCTATGATCAGATCAGCCACGACTTTATTGAACGGTGGAAAAGGCTTTATCGACCAAATGGCCTACTCCTGCTCCTATTTCTTATGTTCTTATTTCCTTATATTGTTAGGTAGAATACATTCCCCCTCTTCCCTATTTTAAATGTGCTGCCGCTTATTCTGAGACTCTGTCCGCTAGTTTCACTTTCCCTACGTTTGCAAATATCCTCTTTGTATTCATATTTTCGAGCAACTTCATAAACGTATATGTTTCGATAAGAATACCTTTCATTCTTCTGAATTCCAATGAGTACAGGCCCAACCTATTCAACCTTTCTTCACCACGTAGTGAAGCTTTTCTGAAGAGCCACCAATGCAAGTATATCCTTCCTAATATATGGAGTCCAGAACTGTATGCAGTACTCTATGTGTGGCCTTCGCAATTCCAGGTACAGTTGTAGATCAGCCATGTTCAAATTGAATGTCGAAGCTGGCTCGAGTGGCCAAATGGCTTAATCCTGTGTCAATTTCTTATGTTGTTATGTTCTCATTTAGTTCATGTTCGAAACAAATACTTGACTTCCTTCAGATCAACCAGAGATTGAAACTGAGATAAACACAGTGAGTGATAACAGCAACATTGGGACAGATGGCGGAATATACAAGAGAGATGGTTAGATCCAAAACTGCCTCACACTCCAATAGGCAATGACAGTGGACTCAGTGAAGTTAAGCTGGTAAAAGCGTGGTTTCGCTGCGTGACTCAGCTGATCAAAGCGCCTGTCGAGTCAACAATTGATCCTCCATTCGACATCCCATAAGTCTTTAATCCCTTATCGCTCAAAAATTCCAATGTCGCCTCCTTAAATATATTCAATTACCCAGCCTCCACTACCTTGGCTTTTTTTTACCAACGCTCAAGAGGCTCATTTCTTCCCAGGTGAAAGGGCTGCAATCCTTTTAAATTTGCCGATGGCTGCAGCATTCTGGATTAACGCTCCAGTCGCTTTAGGGTGTGGGTCGAATTCCATTGCTGCCATTATTTCTGGCGGGGCTGATTTTGGCCTCATGTAAAGAATCCATCTTTTCCAAGAAGTGCTGCGTGTGACCTTGCTGTGGTGCGAGCAGCCTTGCGACAGCTGCTGTGCGGCGCCGTGATCGTATAGTGGTCCGTACTCTGTGTTGTGGCCGCAGCAACCTAGGTTCTAATCAGAGTTACGGCACAGTTTGCTTTTTATCTCATGTCATCCGCGGCACCTGCTGATCGAACACAGCAAAACATCAATCTGCACTATATGAAAAAAATATTATACTGTTTGCGGTAGACATATTTTGACTAATTCAAACGCGCCTCTTGTCTCAGCTTTTCCTGCTTTCCAGAAAAAAATAGCTCTTTGCTTACAATTCTCCTCACCACAATTTTGGCAGCAGCAGTGACTGCATGAGCTGAAGGAAAAGGCTCCGGACGTCGAAACTAACAAAGTCCTGGCGTGGTCGTTTTATTCACCGCGTCAAACGCATTTTTTTTTTCACTGTTCTGAATTTGTTTCACAATCGAACATTTCTGGCGTTCCCTCCTAAAGCAACGGAAGGCCTTTTACTGACAGACGCTAATTGTACACTTTGAACATTGTTGCAACTGGGTGCACGGACAGCACTAGCGGTGAGTACCGTTTTGTAGCAGAGGATTTCAGTTTTGGTTAAAAAAGCAGAAAGCAGATTTAGTGTACATACCATTAATCCGAGGTAGCCGAATGGTTGAGGCGAAGGACTGCAAATCCATTGTGCGCTCCACGTGTGGATTAGAATATAATTCTCATTGTTATTGTGCTGACCATTTAATGCCTCTGTTGGTTTTGTTATTCACCGTAAGCTTCATGTCCAAATTCACTTTTTACTCCAAGTATGCTACACTCAGCTCATGTCATGTCTCAAACTATTAACATGTATAATAATGGGAAAAAATGTGTAGGATTATGGGGAGGCGGACTAATTTGATAGTTCACTCAACGACAAAATACAGGCAGGAGGGAGTTCACACTTTCTTCTTTACCGACATTCGATGGGATTTCAATATGCATCGTGTTGTGTTGTTTTTTATAGGAGGTTCATTGGTCTAGTGATTCGATTCTGACTTTGGGATTATCAGTGTTGCAATGCGACAGATCCATGGTGCAAATCCCGGACTGTCATCGCCACCGTTAAGTCAAGAACCACCTTCTCGCAGCTGAAAGGCACTGCACACACTACCAATAATTTAAATTAAAAACTTGTGAATTTGCGCAATATTTTGTACATCATACGAAATCACAGAATTTCACAGGAGCAACATTAAAACGAAACAACTGAGTAAAGTTATAGGTTTCTGGGCTTGAGCGGCTCTGTGTCTCATTGCACATCTTAAACACGTGGGAGGTGAGAGGAGCGGCTGTTTAAAGAGGCAGAGCATGAGGAGCGGCTGTTTACAGAGCGGGAGCAGAGAGGAGCGACTGTTTCTCGAGCGGGAGCAGAGAGTAGCGACTGTTTACAGAACAGGAGCAGAGAGGAGCAGCTGTTTGCAGAGCAAGAGTACAGAGGAGCGGCTGGTTATAGAGCGGGAGCAGAGAGGAGCGGCTATTTACTGAGCAGGATTGAGAGAAGTGACTATTTACAGAGCAGGAAAAGAGGGAAGAAGCTGTCTACAAGGCGACAGCAGGGAGTTGCTGCAATTTTCAGAGCGGGAGCAGAGAGGAGCGGCTGTTTACAGAGGGGGGGGTGCAGAGAGGAGCGGTTGTTAAAAGAGAGGGAGCAGAGAGGAGCGGCTATTTACAGAGCGGGAGCAGAGAGAAGTGACTGTTTACAGAGCGGGAAAAGAGGGAAGAAGCTGTTTCCAAGGCGAGAGCAGAGAGGGGCGGCTGTTTACAGAGCGGGAGCAGAGAGGAGCGGCTATTTACAGAGCGGGAGCACAGCTGAATGGCAGTATCTGGCGCTGGACCTGTGGCATGTCGCGAGCAGTTGCTGAATAAATTATTTTTCAGCATCTGAAGAATTTTGCAGTGTTTTATTGCGCTTCACTTTGTATTAACTAATTAAATAATTAATTGCGCTGGCATGAAGTATAAATTTCAAAACAATGTAAGCTTTGGTGGGTCAGGGGTAGAATTCTCGCCTGCCACGCGGAAGACATGAATATTGTGCAAATAATAAACATAACACATCCCTTAAACATTGTTGGGTTATAAAATATAAATTAATAAAAACTACGTGCGAAAATCGAAATTAAAGATTACTTGATTCTGAGGATACTTACTGAACCAACAATGATCAGCTATTCCTTCAATCTGAGTCTAGCCCAATGAAAACGTGCGATCTAGACTTGAATGTAACCCGTTGTCATTCAACTGAAATGAGAAGCGCTTTCATTGCAGCACCAGGTCTAAAGCGGACAAATGAAGCAGCATCTACAGCAAGGATCGAGCACAATGAAGACGCCTGGCCTGGAATTCGGCGCGGTCCCATCTTGCAAGACCATCAGCAGGCCGGTGCAATTGGAGGGAGCAGCGTGCGGCGGCCCGGCCCAGAAATCAGCGCGGTCCCGGCCTGCAAGACCATCAGCAGGCCGGGGATTTTGGAGGTAGAAGTTTGCAGCCGCATGCCATTGCAGGGAGCAGCGCGTGCTGTTGCAGGAGGGCGATGGCTACAAAGCCAGTCACTGATTGCAGTGCGGGCAGGCAGAGCAGGAGGGATGTAGGAGCGGCAAGAGTCCATAGATGGAAGGGGCCGGGGCCCAATAGAGGCGTGAATCTGGGACTCAGAAGACACGAGAGCGCAAGGGCAGCATGGGCCAACCCCCACAACGATATGTGTGCGCGCTCGGCCTGTACAGCTGAGCTGTTCTCCAGTTTGACTTGCGTATACCTTGCCACGAGATCAATACCTACCTCTGTCAAACCTGTGTGCTTGCTGGTATGCCACGGCCACCACACGTTAAGAATTCCAAACACAGGCAAGTTCCACCCTTCACGATATATTTCAGGATCTGGAATATTAGGGCATTCATTAATACACATGTGTACTGATTGCTTTTTGGCGGGGAAGCTCGTCATCCTCGCTTCAAGAGCCTGCCTGCGATGATGATAAAATGAAAATGCTGGAAATAAACAGAAGGTCAGACAGTATCCGTGGAGAGCGAAACAGAGTTAACGTTTCAGTTCAATGGTGGTTCCTCAAAACATGTCTCGAGGCGGTTGCAATGAGGAACAGCTGATTAAATGAGGGAGCAGATAAGACAGGGTTTCGATTCCCGACCAATTGCAATGCCTCGTTTTACGAATGAATTTCAGTAAACAAATTAAATTTAAATTTACATGAAGCGCTGCACAAAGAAAACTCCCATTTGCGCATTTCAGACCGTCATATCTCGGTCTGTGACGTTGCTCCATTAGCCTTGCAATCTCGGTGCTGCAGATATCGGCCCCCTGGGACTATGTTCATCCTAAAAACAGTTGTTGGTTTTCTGGTGACAAGAAAGCTAACAGCCCTAATTGCAAAATGCAGCAACAGGATACAGGATATATATAAAAATCAGCAATCGACCAATCGGCATTGCTTGATTCCGAAGCTGGGCGGTGTATGTTTCAATTAATTCACAAGATGGCTGGTTTACTGATCCAACAAGATGACTACGTCATTATCTGGGTTAGGGATCTCAACGAGGTCCGCAACACCCACGCCATGACAGTAGCTAATGACTGCTGGATGAACCAACGCCAATTCCATCCTGTCATTAAATAAACGTACAATCCAAACAGCATCGGGAACAGAAACGCTGGCGCAGGAAAACCAACGCTGGAGCACTCAAAGAACCTATTCAGAAAGCGCTATTCCGACAGCTCCCCTAAACGAACTTCAGGAATTCCAGTCAGCCGGAGAGGCAGAGTGTCCACATTGCCTGGTCTGCCCTGAAGGCCTCTATAGTTACCAGCTGTGCAGAGACGCTGGATAAATCCTTCAGGAAACATCAAGACTGGTTCACCAAAAATGACCAGGAGACCCAGGAGCTAATAAGCCACAAATGCGAATCATTCTAGAATTGGAAACAGATGCACAATTCCAGAGCAAGAAAGCAGTTGTTTAGACATCTGAAGGCCGCGATCCAAGATAGACCGAAGAACAGATGGGGGGGGGGTAGAAATAGTGCAGGATATCCAGCAATGAGCTGACAAACACGACGTGCTTACATTAATTAGCGCATTCAAGACCAATTACGTTCAAGCAGTGAAGTTTGTACCCAACCGAGGGCCAGAAAGGGAAGTGTAATTATCAAGGAGAGAGAAGCAGTAAATGCTCGCTGGAATGCGTACTTCGAAATCTGCTTATGAGAGACTCTGTCTTCGACATGAGTGACCTCGATTCCATTTGACAGCATGTTAACCGTCACCAACTCAGAATAATCGCAGCCCGGCACAATGTTCAAAAGGCCTCCCGATAATTGAAGAACAACAATGCCTCAGGAGCACATGGAATCCCCGCCGAAGCACTAAAGCATGGTGCGGAATTACTGTTAGCGCGAATCCATGAACAGATTTATTTTATTTGCTATGAGGAGAGCAGGACTAGAGGATTTCGGAGATGTTGTAATAGTGACGAGCTACAGCAAAGGCGACAAATCCTTTTGCGGCAATTACAGAGGAGCTTCCCTGCTGTCTGCGCCAGGGAAAGTCACCGGAAGAAGCGTCCTAAAAGCCCTTCTCGCAGAGGCTGTCGAGTCACAGAATCGTAGTATTGATTCTGCCCACTGAGGTGCACAATGGACATGATCTTCACCACGCGCCAAATTCAAGAAAAATGCATGGAGCTGCTTCGATCTCCGATATATCCAGGCGATTCACTGCATCTTCAGACACATGGATTGGCAGATTTAGCTGCAATTCCAGATCTTTAGGAGCATCAGGAGTTTGAAAAGCAACATTTTATGCATGCATCGAGAGGGGATGCGTCTGCGCTTTTCAGTTTATAAAACGAGACCTTGCTGCTTGGTCACTGTGCCTCACAACCAAGGAGCTGATCTGAATATTTCCAAGGGAAAGTACTGGCTGTGCTGAAAATCCGAAATTCAAACAGCGATTGCTGGACATAATCAGCAGGCCAGAATACATTTCTGGGGAGCTCAGTAAATTTAACGTGTCAGATTGCTGACGAATCATCACAACTGGAAATAGTTCGAGTTGCAGCAGGTTTTAAACTGGTTCTGAGGCAGTGAAATGGATGGGCGCTGGGGACGGAACAAATGGGAAGATCTGTGACAGGATGGAAGGCACGAGATGAAATAAATCAAAGGATATATTGTGCAAAGCAAAAGGGATAACATTGGTAAATTAAAGAAACAAAAGATGGGTCTAGTGAATCACTAAATGGGAACTGCAGAATCATTAACAGCAGCTCGTGTCCAAAAATTTGGAGCAGTGTTTAAGACCTTCAGTTGTTGTACTCAATCTTGAGTACAGAAGTTTGGAAACTACCGAATCGAAAGATGAGGTGCCGTTCCTCGAGCTTACATTGAGTTTAATTTCACCAAAAACATCGATCTCAGTAGGGGAGTGCGCCGGAGAATTAAAATAACTTGTGACTGGCTGCTCAGTGTCAAGCTTGACGCCTGAACCAAGGTGCCCCACAAAGCGCTCACCCAACCTGTGTCTGGTCTTCCCAGTGCAGAGGAGACCACATGGTGAGCAGCGAATACAGTATAACACATTGAACGAAATACAAGTGAAACAATCTTTTACCTGGAAGATGTGTTTGGGAGACTGGACAGTGGGTAGTCAGGAGGTAACAATGCAGGTGTTGCTTGTCCTGCGCTTGCCTGGGAAGATGTCCTGAGAAGGGAAGGCGCTGCTTAGAATGGCTGCGGAATGGACCAGGATGTCACGGAAGAAGCAGTCTCTTCAGAATGGGAATGGTAAGAGAGGGGAAGAAGAGTTTGATGGTTAAATCACGCTAGAGGAAGCAGACATGGCGGAGTATATTACATTGATTGTGGAGGCTGGTAGGGTGGAAGTTGAGTGCAAGGTTAAACCCTTATTTTTTGTGTGAGAGGGCGAGAATGCGTGAGGGTAGATTTGGAGGAAATAGTACGAACATGTTTGAAGGCAAAGACAACTAAGGTGGAGGGGAATATTCTGTTATGACAAAAGGATGTCCTATTGGAAGCACTGGTATAGAGGATTAAAGCGATAGGGATAGGTGGTCGATGGATGGGTTATAGTGATAGGGATAGGCAGTCCACGGAAGGATTACAGAGATAGAGATAGGGATCGGCAGTCCATGGATGGGTTAGATATGGATAGGCAGTCGATGGATGGGTTGCAGAGAAAAGGATATGGATCGGCAGTCCAAGGATGGGTTATGTAAATAGGGATAGGAGTTCCATGGTTTTGTTACAGGTATGGATTGGAATAAACAGTCCATGCATGGGTTACAGAGATAGCAATAGGCAGTCCATGGATGGGTTACATATAGGGATTGGAATAAACAGTCTATGAATGGTTTACAGAGAAAGTGATAGGGATAGGCAGTTCATGGATGACTTAAAACCAGGGATTAGAATGCAAAGTCCACTGATGGGTTGCAGAGACAGGGATATGTATTGGTGGTCCATCTATTGGTTACAGCGGCGATAGAGATAGGCATAGGCGGAGCATGAATGGGTTTCAGAGATACGGATAGGGCTGGTGGCCCACGGATGGGTTACAGCAATATGGATAGAAACATAGAAACATAGAAAATAGGTGCAGGAGCAGGCCATTCAGCCCTTCTAGCCTGCACCGCCATTCAATGAGTTCATGGCTGAACATGAAACTTCAGTACCCCCTTCCTGCTTTCTCGCCATAACCCTTGATCCCCCGAGTAGTAAGGACTTCATCTAACTCCCTTTTGAATATATTTAGTGAATTGGCCTCAACTACTTTCTGTGGTAGAGAATTCCACAGGTTCACCACTCTCTGGGTGAAGAAGTTTCTCCTCATCTCGGTCCTAAATGGCTTACCCCTTATCCTCAGACTGTGACCCCTGGTTCTGGACTTCCCCAACATTGGGAACATTCTTTCTGCATCTAACCTGTCTAAACCCGTCAGAATTTTAAACGTTTCTATGAGGTCCCCTCTCATTCTTCTGAACTCCAGTGAATACAATCCCAATTGATCCAATCTTTCTTGATAGGTCAGTCCCGCCATCCCGGGAATCAGTCTGGTGAACCTTCGCTGCACTCCCTCAATAGCAAGAATGTCCTTCCTCAAGTTAGGAGACCAAAACTGTACACAATACTCCAGGTGTGGCCTCACCAAGGCCCTGTACAACTGTAGCAACACCTCCCTGCCCCTGTATTCAAATCCCCTCGCTATGAAGGCCAACATGCCATTTGCTTTCTTAACCGCCTGCTGTACCTGCATGCCAACCTTCAATGACTGATGTACCATGACACCCAGGTCTCGTTGCACCTTCCCTTTTCCTAATCTGTCACCATTCAGATAATAGTCTGTCTCTCTGTTTTTACCACCAAAGTGGATAACCTCACATTTATCCACATTATACTACATCTGCCATGCATTTGCCCACTCACCTAACCTATCCAAGTCACTCTGCAGCCTAATAGCATCCTCCTCGCAGCTCACCCTGCCACCCAACTTAGTATCATCCGCAAATTTGGAGATACTGCATTTAATCCCCTCGTCTAAATCATTAATGTACAATGTAAACAGCTGGGGCCCCAGCACAGAACCTTGCGGCACTCCACTAGTCACTGCCTGCCATTCTGAAAAGTACCCGTTTACTCCTACTCTTTGCTTCCTGTCTGACAACCAGTTCTCAATCCACGTCAGCACACTACCCCCAATCCCATGTGCTTTAACTTTGCACATTAATCTCTTGTGTGGGACCTTGTCGAAAGCCTTCTGAAAGTCCAAATATACCACATCAACTGGTTCTCCCTTGTCCACTTTACTGGAAACATCCTCAAAAAATTCCAGAAGATTTGTCAAGCATGATTTCCCTTTCACAAATCCATGCTGACTTGGATCTATCATGTCACCATTTTCCAGATGCACTGCTATGACATCCTTAATAATTGATTCCATCACTTTACCCACTACTGAGGTCAGGCTGACCGGTCTATAATTCCCTGTTTTCTCTCTCCCTCCTTTTTTAAAAAGTGGGGTTACATTGGCTACCCTCCACTCCATAGGAACTGATCCAGAGTCAATGGAATGTTGGAAAATGACTGTCAATGCATCCGCTATTTCCAAGGCCACGTCCTTAAGTACTCTAGGATGCAGTCCATCAGGGCCTGGGGATTTATCGGCCTTCAATCCCATCAATTTCCCCAACACAATTTCCCGACTAATAAAGATTTCCCTCAGTTCCTCTTCCTTACTAGACCCTCTGACCCCTTTTATATCCGGAAGGTTGTTTGTATCCTCCTTAGTGAATACCGAACCAAAGTACTTGTTCAATTGATCCGCCATTTCTTTGCTCCCCGTTATGACTTCCCCTGATTCTGACTGCAGGGGACCTACGTTTGTCTTCACCAACCTTTTTCTCTTTACATACCTATAGAAACTTTTGCAATCCGCCTTAATGTTCCCTGCAAGCTTCTTCTCGTACTCCATTTTCCCTGTCCTAATCAAACCCTTTGTCCTCCTCTGCTGAGTTCTAAATTTCTCCCAGTCCCCAGGTTCGCTGCTATTTCTGGCCAATTTGTATGCCACTTCCTTGGCTTTAATACTATCCCTGATTTCCCTAGATAGCCACGGTTGAGCCACCTTCCCCTTTTTATTTTTACGCCAGACAGGAATGTACAATTGTTGTACTTCATCCATGCGGTCTCTAAATGTCTGCCATTGCCCATCCACAGTCAACCCACTAAGTATCATTCGCCAATCTATCCTAGCCAATTCACGCCTCATACCTTCAAAGTTACCCTTCTTTAAGTTCTGGACCATGGTCTCTGAAATTACTGTTTCATTCTCCATCCTAATGCAGAATTCCACCATATTATGGTCACTCTTCCCCAAGGGGCCTCGCACAATGAGATTGCTAATTAATCCTCTCTCATTACACAACACCCAGTCTAAGATGGCCTCCCCCCTAGTTGGTTCCTCAACATATTGGTCTAGAGGATAGGGTTAGGCGGTCCATCGTTGGTTTTCAGAGATAGCGATGGGAATACCCAGTCCTTGGATTAGTTACAGAGGTAGTGATATAGTCAGGTGACCCATGAATGGGTTACAGAAATAGGCATAGGCAGTCATTGCATCAGTCACAGCAATAGGTATCGGAATAGGCGGTCCATGGATGGGCTACAGAAATAGTGATCGTAGCAGGTAGCGCATGGATGATGTGCAGGGATAGGGATCATCAGTCCATGGATGACTGTAAGCGATATGGATAGGATTAGGAGGTCCATGGATGAGTTACAGAGATAGGGATAGCAGTAGTCAACCCATGGATATGTGACAGCAGTAGGGATGCAGATAGACTGTGCGTTGATGCGTTACAGCGATAGGGAGAGTTGTAGGTGGACAATGGACGGATCACAGCATTAAGTACAGGAATAGCTAGTCCATGGGTGGGTTATAGTGATACCGTTAGGGATGCGCAATCCATGGATGGGTTAAAGAGATAGGCATAGCGATAGGCAGTCCATGCATAGATTGCAGAGATTGGTATAGGACGAGGCAGTCCATGGAGGGATCACAGCGTTAAGGATAGGAGTAGACAGTCCATGGATGGGTTACAGAGTTAGGGATAGGAATAGGCTGGCCATATTGAGTTACAGCGATAAGGATAGGAATACACAGTCGATGGATGGGATAAAGGAAAGGGCATAGGGATAGATTGTCCATGGAAGGGTTACAGAAACGGTTATAGGAATAGGCGGTCCATGGATGGGTCACAGCGATAAGGATAGGAATAGAGAATGCCTGGATGGGTTACAGAGATCGGAATAGGAATAGGCAGGCCATGTTGGGTTACAGCGCAAGGGATGGATTAGACAGTCCCTGGATGCGGTAAAGCGATAGGGACAGGGACAGGCACTCCATGAATGGGTTGCAGAGATACAGATAGGGATATGCTTTCCATGAATGGGCCTCAGCGAAAGCGATGGGAATAGACGGTCCATGGAAGGATTGCAGATATAGGTATAGGAATAGACAATTCATGGATGGGTGGATGGGTTACAGTGATGGGGTTAGGGGTAGGTAGTCAATGGATGGGTTGCAGCCGTAGTGATAGAGATCGGTTGTCCATGGATGGATTATAGCGATAGGGATAGGAATAAGAGTTCCGTGGATCGGTTGCAGCGGAAGAGTAGGGGTTAGGCTGTCCATGGAAGGTTTACAATGACAGCAATAGGAATAGGCGGTCCATGGATGAGTTGCAGCGGTAGGGATAGGGATAGGCAGATGACTGCTCTTTCAGAGCACATCCAAGTACTTTTTAAAAATGTGATGATGGTTTTCGTATCTGCCATCCATTCAGACTGTGAGTTCCAGACTCCTAGATCTGTCTTGGTGAAGAACTGCTTCCTTATCACCCATCTAATCCTTCTACCAATTACATTAAATTTATACCCCGGTAAAATACCCATCTGCTAATATTGGGCGCAAAGAATCATCAGGTCGAGAGGCAAGAGCTCAAAATCTGAAAGCGAGAGACAGGATCAGAGGAACAGTTAATGTTCTGGGGAGTGGACTTCTGGAAGTGCTGGAAATAAATTGCTGTCAGTTAGAGATAAATTATTCACTCTGGTGCGAGTGTCCAGCTCAATAGCGCAAAACTGTAAAATTAGAAATATCAAATTCAGTGATGAGTGAGGAATCAGTTTCTCACACAGAGGGTAGCGGAACTCTGGAACTCTCTTCCCTACTAAGCTTTTGAGACTGAGAATCAAAAGAAAATTTCAAAATACAGATTTGTAGAATTTTGTTCGGAGAGAATATTAAAATTTATGGAATTATCACTGGCAAATCACATATATCAGCCGTGATATACTTAAATGGCAGAACAGGGGTAAGGGTTGATTGGCCCCCTCATGTTAGTAATTGCCTATAACTGTAATATGATAGAAATATAATCAGCTGCAAATAAACATTGCATTTTATTAATATTTAACAGTAAAAGATTCGTGCCATCCACAACAAATCTTTGTTCAGAGTGACATTCTCGAAGCTGCTGTGTGACCTTCTTGTGGTTCTCTTGATTCAATCTCCAATTCCACCCACACGTTGACATTTTAAACGTTGAGAGGTCAAGGCGCTGCACTACAAATCAGTGTGCTCTGCACGGGTGGCTTCAAATCCCATTTTCGTCATTATTGCATTAAAAATTCGATACCTGTCGTATTTTGTCATTCACCTTAAACCACATGTCCAAATTCACCTTTATATCCAAAGCATGCTACATTCCACTCATATCACGACTCAAATTATTAATATTTACTTCAAAAGGGATAACCTTTGTTGGACCAATGGGTGTGGGACTCTCAGAGAGCCAGCACAGGCACGATGGGCCGAATAACATAATGCAGCTTCTTCAGAATCAGAAATTTCAATACGCGGTTGCTTTGCTTTATGGGCATGATTCTGTCTTTCGGGATTTTACAGCTGAGTTTCAAGCAGTCCCGATTCAAACCCTGGACTAACGAGGCTTAATTTTAGTCAAAAATTAGCTTTTCAACTCCGATCGACATTCCAGAAAACATAAATATTTTAAATTAAATTTACGTGATCTCGTGCGATTTTCCCACGTCTACTGAAATCCCAGATCTGCACAGGAGCGATATGAAATTCAACTTACTCAGTAAGGTTAAATGTTTCCAGCTGAATTCGTCTCTGTGTCTCATTGAATGTCTTCTACCCATTTTCGATTACGGCCAATGCAGCACCTTGACATTTGGCTTTCTGTATTCATGAGCTCGCTGATTTGGGAGAAACTTACATTTAGCTTCAAACCTCTATCCTCATGAAACATCGACTGCCCAGAATATCAGTCAGGCTTGTTTTTTCTAGCGCTGAAAAGATGTGAGAAGTTGGCTTTTGTATTGGTCCCATGATTCCGAATACAAACCGTACAGGGTTCTGTCTTGGCGAGGAATCAAACCGGATTGACCAGGCTTCCTGTACTGAGTAAATGGGTTGCGGACCATATCTTTCCATTCGGCACTTTACAAACTTCCGGTCTCAACAGTAAGTTCAATAAATCGTAGCTTAACCTGTGCTCCCGCTCTCGGGCAGCAGATGCAGGAAATATTCTGCTGTTCCCACAAACACCTTCTCTGGAGCATCTTTTGTTTCTTTACTGCCCTATTACCATCCACGTGAGTGTGCATTAAATGCCGGAATATTGAGAAGATAAACCTCTCCCAGAACAGTAAAGTCATTATTGGGCATTGGCTCAATATGTTGGAAATATAACAGGTATGGAATAATACCATTATAGTCACAAGAGAAATCCCTCCCATCTGAAAAATTAATCAATATCCGGTCATGGGCTGTGCATATTGGAACGTGAATGTTTACTGAGTGTACAGCAATTATATTCATAGAATGAAACCATCAAATGTTGGGAAATGGGCTGTGTATATTGGAAGTTCAGTGGGCACTATGTCTTAGAGAGAGCACATGGAGAGGAAAAATCTCTCATACATCAGTAAAGTATCAGAATTGAGTATGGTTTAGTTATATTGGTAATATAAAGGTTACTGATGTACAAAGTGGAATACAAATTGTTTTGAGCACATAAACTACCATTCGGCCAATCAGGTCACTGTCTATGTATATGCTCCGCAAAGGCCTGCTTCCTCCCATCTGCATCCAACCCCTTCAATGTCAGCACTCGTATGCGTATATATACTTCCTTGAATGCATCTATTTATTTCGTTCTTCCCCTGTTTGTCTCTTCTTAGGCACTCGCTCGGAGTCGAGGAATGACTTGCTTCCTCACGAATATTTTTTCTCAGGTGAGAGATGAGGAAATGCGAGAACCGCAGTCTTTGTCACCAGTTGGGCAGTCGGTGATAGAAAGGACTGAAGGGTGTGGTGCTTGGGTTGTCGTGGGCTTCATCCTCTGTTTGTGCTTGGCTTCCGTGTGATTCCAGCGAAGAGACATGAGGTATTTGGCGCCTTACCAAATGTTTCTGCCTCACTTTGAGCCGTTTTAGTCCAAAGATTCCCAGATGTCGGTGGGAATGTTACAATTTTTCAAGGATGTTTTGAGAATGTTCTTGAAGAGTTTCTTCTGCCACCATGGACTCGCTTGCCCTGTTGGTGCTCTGAGTAGAGCACCTTATTTTGGCAGAGTAATATCTGATGTGAGGACGAAGTCACCTGTCCATCAGAGCTGATGGAGTGTGGTCAATGCTTCCATGCTGGAGATGCTTGCCTGAGCGAGTATACAGCCGTTGCTGTTCCTATGCTGCCAATGTATTTGCAGTAACTTGCCGAGGAAGCATTGTTGCTACTTCTCCAGTGAATTGAAGTGCCTGCTCTATAAAGGCTATGCCTGTGAAGCATGGAGGAGGGGAAACATCACTACTGCCCTGCAGGCATTGAGCTTGGTGCCGGGCTTCAGATCCTGCTCAATGAACACTCTCTTCCTCAGGTGACAGAACGTTGCACTGGCACACTGAAGGCGGTGTTGGACTTTGTCTTCGACGTCTTCCCTTGTTGACATTAGCGTTCCGAGGTATGCAAAATAGTCCACGTTGTCCAAGGCCTCGGCATGGTTCTTGATAATAAGATGGCCAAATTGTATGGCGGTGCAGGTTGGTCGAAAACCTTTGTCTCATGGATGGTTAATGTAAGGCCCGTGCCCTCGTACGCTTCGCTGCTGGTATTGACAAAGGTTTGGAGTTCCACCTTCCACTGTGCACAGACGCAAGCATCCTCTGCTTACTATAATTAAATCGCAGATGGTGGGACGACCTTGGATCTGGACTGCAGGTGATGGAGTTTGAACAATTTTACACTTATTCTGTAGATTAGCTCAAAAGTATGGGAGAGCATATTGAGAGTGAGATGGATCATTGCAGAAAGGAAGATCTAGAAGAGCGTTGGTATGATGACTCAACCTTGCTTGACCCCGGTTCGCACATGTGTGGTGGATCCGTTGTTCTGCATCATGGCTTGCATGTCATCGTGAAGCAGGTGGTGGATAATTAAAACAAATTGAGAGCATCTGAAATTGAAGAGGACACTCCATAATCCGTCACCTGTGACGGTGTCGAAGGCCTTTTTGAGGTCAAAGTATGTCCTGTCCAGTGTTCGATACTGCTCCCTTCGTTTTTCTTTAATTTGGCACGCAGAGATGATCATGACCACTGTGCCCCTTTGTGGGCTGAATCAGCACCACTTGGAGAATGTGATTGAGGAGGATTCTTCGGATGACTTTCCCTTGGGCAGACAGCAGGGAAACTCCTCTGTAATTAACGCAATAGGACTTATAACATCTATTGAGGATGGCCATGATTACAACGTCTCCGAGATCCCTGGCATGCTCTCCGCATTGCAAATGAGAGAAATTATTTCATGCATTCGCGCCAACAGTCATTCCCCGCCATTCTTTAGTGCTGCAGCTGGGAATCCATGTGCTCACGATATCTTGTCGTTCTTCAATTATCGGATGGCCTTTGGAACCTCATGCCGGGTTGTGGTTATGCTGATTTCGTGGTGGGTAGCATGCTGTCGGATGGAATCGAGGACACTTATTTCGAAGAGAGAGTCTCTGTTAAGAGATCTCGAAATACGCTTTCCAGCGTGCACTTGCTGCTTCTCTGTCCTTGATAAGTACGGTTCCGATCCTAGCCCTCATTGAGGTGCAAACTTCACTGCTTGGTCCGTAGTTGGTCTTGACTTGACTGCGCCAATGAATGCATGCACACCATGTTTATCAGCAAGTTGCTGCATCTCCTGTGTTATTTCTCTTCTTCATTTGTTCGTTACATCGCTAGTTTTATCTTGGACCTCGGCCTCCAGATGTCTAAATAACTGCTTTCTTGCTCTCGAGTTTTGCATCTGCTTCCAGTTCAAGAACGCCTTGCATTTGTTGTGTGGCTTATTAGCTCCTGGATTTCCTGCTTATTCTTGTCGAACCAGTCTTGGTGTTTCCTGGTGGATTTACCAAGCGTCTCGACACATGTGTTAACTAGAGAGGCCTTGAACGCAGACCAGGCACTACGGACACTTTGTTCCTCCGGTTGACTGGAATTCCTGAAGTTGGTTGTGGGGCGTTGTCTGAATAGGGCTTCCTTAGTAGAGTATTTGAGTGATCAAGCTTTGGTTTTCCTGCGCCAGCGTTTCTGTTCACGCTGCTTTTTTGAGTCTACGTTAATTTAAGTAACAGAGTGGATTAGCTGTGGCCCATCCAGCAGTCACCAGCTCCTGTCATGGCGTGGGTGATGTGGACGTCTATGGGATCCATCGCCCAGACGATGACATCGTCATTTTGTTGGAACAATAATCCACCAACCCGGTGAAAGAATTGAACCACAGAATGCCCAGCTTCGGAATCGAGTTATGCCGATTGGTCAAAAGCGGATTTTTATATATATTCTTTTGTTGCATTGAGCAATTATAACAGTCAGCTTTCATAAGATCGACAACTGAACTATTTCAGAATGAACATAGTCACAGTCTGGCCGATATATGCAGCACCGGGATTCCATCGCAAATGGAGCAGAGTCACAGACCGTGATATGACGGGCTGAAACCCAAAAATGAGAGTTTTCTTTGCCCAGTCCTTCATGTAACTTTTTAAATGTAATTTGTTTATTGAAATTCATTAGTAAAACCAGGGATCAGGATTGACCTGAATCGGACCCGCGTCTTCTCTGCTCCATATTTAAACAGCTGCACCTCACTGCACCTTCCTATAGACATGTTCTGAGGGATCATCTTGGACCTGAAACATAAACTGTGTTTTCTCCCCACGGATATGGCCTGACCGTCTGTAAATTGCCAGCATGTCCTGTTTATTCCTTTCCTATTGATGCGGTTGCACTTTTCGGCTTTGGACCTTGTGCTGCTATGATAGTGATTCTGATTCCCGATCAGACAGTGGGTTCCAATCACGTCTACATCGCACGTTTTCATTGGGCCAGCATCACTTTGAAGGAAGAGCTATCCATTGTTGGTGAAATAAATATTCTCAGAATCAAGTGAGCTGTTCCTATCAATTTTCGCACACAGTTATTTTTTAATTTATAGTTTATATTTCAACAATATATAAGGCATGTGTTACGTTTATTGTTTGCACAATAACCTTGTCTCCCGCGTGTCAGGCGAGTATTCTTCCCCTGAATCACCAAAGTTTACCTTGTTTTTGTCGTGTACAGAAGATCTCCACGAGTCTGATTGCAGGGAGCTAAACTTAGTGTGTCCTTAGACTCCTTTATTACAACTCCAGAGTGCGTAAGCAACATGCCAGACAACATTTTATACTGACCCTGCACGTGTGTGCATAGGACCATTAGGACTCCAAAATTCGCGCCCTCTGGTGGCAAGTATTACATCATTATATGCATACCATCACTCCCACCTTCGGTACAAGTTATTTACAAGTTGAGGCGAACCAGAGCATTTCGCCCCCTGGTTTATTGTCTATGTTCAAACCCTGGCCCGTGTGAGTTGGCTGGACCATTTCTGCGCTGCAATGCGGCTGCTCTGACCGGACTGTCAGGAACGGTGGATTCATCCTCTTGATTGCCAACGAGTTCGATTGCTGGTTGTGTGTGGTTTGGTGGATCGTCGATGGTGATGTGCTCTTCAAGTCTTACCTGGCTGTCAGTAAATTACAAATTGGTCTGATTTAAATGCTTTCTGCACGTTTCGGAAATTAACAGTTTGTGTATAATCACCCTATTACATTCCTTGGCAAAAACAGTGCCAGCAATCCACTTGGAACCATGGTCGTAATTCAGGACAAATCGAGGGTCGTTAACATCAATGTCACGTGAAAAAGCCACGTGTTCGTGGTACATGTTCTGCCCGTGTCGCCGGGTTTGCACGTGATAAATTAGATCCAGGTGGACTCGAGAGAACCTGTTTTTCTTTGTATTCTTCATTAACAATTCTGTATTGCAACTCCAGAGTGCACAAACAGAATGGCAGCCAATCTTGTATTCTGGCCCTGCCCTTGTCTGCAGATGACCACTAGGAATCTAGCAGTCGCGTCCTCTGATGGCAAGTATAACATAGTTAAATACATAGCAGCTTTTGTATTTAATCTTCGAGCCAGCGCAATTAATCATTGACTTTGTTTTAATACAAAGTGAAGCACAATTATGCACAGCGAAGTACTTCAGAAGCTAAAAAAGAATTTCTGCAGCAACTGCTCGAAACCTCACAGGTCCAGAACAAGGCACTGCCAATCAGCTCTGCTCCTGCTTTGTAAACAGTCGCTCCTCTCTGCTCCCGCTCTGTAACCAGCCGATCATCTCTGCTCCCGCTCTTTGAACTTCCGCTCATCATCCTCTGCCTCTACACAACCCCCACGTGTGTAACACATCCAATGAGACACAGAGCCGCAGACACCCGGAATCCAATATCTTTACTCAATTGGTTGGTTTGAACGTTGCTCCTGTGAATCTGTGTGATTTCGGACGATGTACAAAATACGTGAAAATTCATACATTTTAATTTAAATTATTAATCTTTTCTGCAGTGCCTTTCGGCTGTGAAAATTAGATTTTTGACTCAACCCTTGAGACAATAGTCAGGGAATTGCTCACAGGATCTGTCGCATTTCAAAGCTGAAAATCCCAAAGCGAGAATCAAATCGGTAGACCAACGAGCCTCCGATAAAAAGAAACAACGCAACTCATTATGTATTCAAATCTCATATTCTGTCGGTAAAGATTTAAATTTAAAGCCCATCCTGGCTGTGCTGTGTCCATGAGAGAGCTATCAAATTAGTCCCACTCCCCATAATCCTAAACATTTCTTTCCTTTCAATGTAAATGTTAGTAATTTGTGAAATGACATGAGCTGAGTGTAGCATATTTGGAGCAACAGGTGAATTTGGACATTAAGCTTATGCGATTAACAAAAGAAACTGAAGCATTAAATGTTGAAGGCAATAACAACGAGGATTATATTCGCATCCGAGCATTAGCGCACAATGTATTAGCAGACCTTTGCCTGAACCAGTCGGCCACCACGTTTTACTGCAAGAGTGTAATCAGTCTCTCAGCTTTCTGATTTTTGCATTCAAACAGCAATCTCTAGCGAAAAACGGACCTCAACGCTTGTCCTGCCCATGCATCAAGTTGCAACAATGTTGAAAGAATACAACTAGCGTCTGTCAGTAAAAGGCCTTTTCTTACTTAAGGTGAGGCAGCGCCAGAAATGTTATGTAGTGAAACAGTTTCAATGCAGAGAAAAATAAACGATGACTGGGGGAATTAAATGCCCACGACAGAACTTCTTTGGTATTGAAGTCAGGCGCCTTGTCCATTAACCCACGCAGCCACTGCTGCCGCCATTACAGTTATTGAAGGGAGCATTTTCAGGAAAGGTCTATTGTTTCTGGAAGGCAGAAAAAGCAGAGAAAACAGGCCCGTTTTAAAGAGTATACATGTTTCTACTGGCAACAAAATAATACGTGTTTAAGAAAATAAAGATTGATGTGCTGCTGTGTTCTATCAACAGTTGCCGGAGAAGACAAAAGATAAAAAGTGAACTGTACCATAACTCGGATTTGCACCAAGGGTGCTGCGGCCACAACGGAGAGTATTAACCATTATACGATCACGGTACCCTACATCAGTTACTTCAAGTTTGTTCTGACAAAAACACAGTCATAAACAGCACTGCTGGATTATATTGATTAAGCAAAAATTAGCCCCACCAGAAATTATGGCACCGGTGGAATTCCACCAACACCCTGCAGCGATTGGAGTGTCAATCCAGAATGGAAACTGATGCTGTGGTAGTTATATTTAAAAACCCTTTCACGCGGGAAGAATTTCGTCCATTGAGCGTAGTGAAAAAAAATTAGGCCGCATTGATGGTTGAAGCCAAGACTGTCGTGTTAATGAGATAAGTGTTTTGACCACTTAAGCCACGGAGCCAAACCACAGCTGTACCAACTCGCCTTCACTGACTAATTGCAGTCAGCTACCTGTCACTGCCTTTTCGATTCGGAAGCTATTTTGGTTCTAACCATCTCTCTTATCTATTCCGCCATCTGACTCGATCCTGCAGCTACCTCTCGCTGCGTTTATCTCAGTTGCAATCTGTGGTTTGATTATGAAGGAATTCCAAAGTTTCTTTCGAACATGAACAAAATGAATACGTAAGAACATAAGAAATAATGGCAGGAGAAGTCCATTTGGTCACTCCAGCCAGCTCCGACATTCAATAAGATCATGGCTGCTCTGCTCACGGACTCAGCTCCACTTCCCTGCCCGCTCTCGATAATCCTTTAAACCGTTAAAACTCAAAATTATGTCTATCTCCGCATTAAATATATTCAAGGACCCAGCCTCCACAGCTCTCTGAGGCAGCGAATTCCTCAGATCCACTACCCACTGAAATAAGACATTTCTCCTCACCTCAGTTTTAAATGGGCGGCCTCTGATTCTAAGATTATGCCATCTAGATCTAGTCTGCCCTATCAGTGGAAACATCCTCTCTGCTTCCACCTTGCCAAGCCCCCACTTAATCTCATACGTTTCGATAAGCTCACCTCTCATTCTTCTGAATTCCAATGAATAGAGGCCCACACGACTCAAATTTTCCACATGTGTCAACCTCCTCATCTCTGGAATCAACCTTTTGAAACTTATCTGAACTGCCTCCAAAACGAGTATATCCTTTCGTAAATATGGAAAACAAAACTTCACGCATTACTCCAGGTGTGGCCTCACAAATACCCTGTACTACTGTAGCATGACATCCCCGCTTTTATACTCCAATCGCCTTTGCAAGAAAGGCCAAGATTCCCTGGGCCTTCCTGATCACTTGATGTACCTGCACACTACGCTTTTTGTGTTTCATGCACAAGTACCCCCAGTTCCGGCTGTACAGCAGCACTTTGCAATCATTCTACATTTAAATAATAAGTAGCTCTTAATTTTTGCTGCCCTCATAATTTCCAACATTATACTCCATCTGCCCACTCACTTAGCCTGTCTATTCCCTTTTGCAAATGTTTTGTGTGCTCTTCATGCACTGCTTTTCCTCCCATCTTTGTATCGTCGGCAAACTTAGCTACGTTACACTCGATACTTTCCTCCAAGTCGTTAATATAGATTGTAAATAGTTTGAGCCCAACACTGACCCGTGCAGCACCCCCTGCTTACAGTTTGCCATGCTGAGAATGAACCATTTATTCCTACTCTGTGTTTTCCGCTCATTAGGCAATCCTCTATCAATGCTACTATATTATCGCCTAGCACGTGAAACTTTTTCTTGTGCAGTAATATTTTACGTCGCAGGTTGCCAAAGGCTTTCTCGAAGTCCAGGTACACCACATCCTCTGGTTCCCTTTCATCCACCCTGTTCCTTACGTCCTCAAAGAATTCTAGCCAATGTGCCAAAAATGAATTCCCCTGCTTGAATCCATGCTGACTCTGCCTGACCTAATGTTGCTTCTCCAAATTTCCTGCTGCTTCTTATTTAATAATGGACTTCAACATCTTCCCATCCACAGAAGTTAGGCGAACTGGTCTGTACTTATTTGCTTTTTTATCGGCCTCCTTTTTCAAATAGAGGTGTTACATTTGTTGTTTTCCAATCTGCTGGGACCATCCCAGGATCCAGGGACTGTTGGTAAATTACAACCAATTCATCCACTATTCCTGCCGCTACTTCTCTTAACACCATAGGATGCAAGCCATAGGGTGCAGAGGACTTTTCTGTCTTTAGTCCCATTAACTTACTTTGTGCCACAACGTTAGTGATTTTGATTGTGTTCAGTTCCTTCCCCCCTATAGCCCCTTGACAATCCATTGTTGACATATTATTAGTGTCCTCTACCGTAAATAATAAAACACAATGTTGTTCAGAGTTTCTGCCATCTCCTTGTTTCCCATTACTAATTCTCCGGTCTCGACCACTTAGGAACCAACATTTAGCCTAGCCACAATTTTAATTTTTATATACGTATAGAAACTGTTGCTATGTGTTTTTATATTTCGGGTTCGTTTACTTTCATAGTCTATCTTCCCATTCTTAATCATTTTTTTGTAATTCTTTGTTGGCTTTTAAACCCTTTCCAATCTTCTGCCTCCTACTAGTTTTGGCCATATTGATGTCCTTGTTTTTAATTTGATATCGTCCTTTATTTCATTAGTTAGACATGGAAGGCTATCGTTTCGCTTTCGCCGTTTCGTCCTCAGTGGAATATATTTTTCTTGAGAGTTGTGAAATATCTCATTTTATGTACACCGCTATTCATCAACTATTCATCAACCTAATGATTGGACATGTGGTATGGTTTTATAAAGTTAAAATTTAATTAACTAGCGCATCTCGGGCAAGACTCGAACCTGCAAACTTTTGATAACATTCTGATTTACACAAGAATCACAAACCTTATTATTTATGTCACATCGTATCTGCAATTAACATTCATTTAATGACGATAATGATAGAGCAAAGCCCCTGATTGTATTTATTTCAGTTCCATTATGTACACTCCAACAGCGGATGTGAACCATTCATTGATTGAAATACGAGAAGTCGGGAAGTCGAACCACAATCAAAGCGTTTCCTCACCGCCTCCTTTCCTGCTTTTCTGCTGCCATTGGGCTATCTCTTTTAATCTTGACCTCCACATAAAACCTCCTAATTCAATTAAATTAATCCACAGCTGAGGCTTTTAATCTAAGCCACAGATAGCATTTCACCAACTCACTCCCCAGTCATTGGCAAACTTTTGCTCCCGAGCTATCTCCTTGAGGAGTGTCCCCCATCCGTAACATCGCCCGACACCGCCGCTACCGTTCCCCATCAGCTGCTGAAATCCTGACCATGTCTTCGTTATCTCTAACTTGTCAACTCCAACGCACTCCTTACTGCCTCCCACGATCTACCCTATGTAAACTTGAGGTTGTCCCAAAACTCTCTGTCCCAAAACTCGCATCAATCCCATTCATCCAGCACCTGATGGTCGCTTACCGATAATGGCTCGCGCTGAAGCAATGCTTGGATTTCAAAATTCTCATTGTTGTTTTCACATCTCGTCATGGCCTCGCCCCTCCCAATGCCATTAACATCCTCCATCCCTATAACCACTGAAGATATAGGCACTCTTCTAATTCTGCCATCTTGAGTATCCCTGATTATAATCGTTCAACAATCGCTGGTCATCCCTTCAGGTCCCTGAGCCCTAATCTCTGGAATTCCTAGCTAAACCTCTCCACCTATTTCCACTTCTTTAGGACGCTGTGAAACCTAGCTCTGTGACAAAGTTTTTGCTCATCTATTCTTATATCTCTTGATCTGGCTCGATATAAAATTATCGTTTCCTACCATAAGAACATAAAAAATAGGAGAAGAAGTAGGACATTTGTCCCCTCGAACCCACTCTGTCAATGTGTTTGATCATGGCTCATCTGGTCATGGACTAAGCTGTACTTCCTATCACGCACACTGTAATTCTTTGCCCTCATATCGCTCAAAAATATGTCCATCCGCGCCTTAAATATATATGATGACCAAACCTTCACAGTTCTCTCGATCAGAAAATTCCTTAGATTTACAAACCTCTGAGGAAAAAAAAAATTAATCTCAGTTTTAAATGGTAGGTTCTTTATTCTGAGACTATGATCCCTTGTTTTAGTTTCGCCGATGAGTGGAAATATCCTCTCTGCATCACAAATTACAATATCATCACCTCTCATTCTTCTGAACTGCAATCAGTATATGTCCAACCTACTCAGCCTGTCTTCATAAGTCAACTTTCTCATCTGCGAAATCATTCTGGTGAACCTTCTCTGTACAGCCTCCAATGCAAGTATATCTTTGTAAATAAGGATACCAAAACTGTATGCAGTACTCCTGGGGTAGCCTCACTAATACCCTGCAAATGTGTAGCGGGACTTCTCTCCTTTTATACTTCATCGTTCTTGCAATAAAGGCCAACAAACCATTTGCGCTCCTGATTAATTGCTGTACCTGAATACTAACTTTTGTGTTTCATGCACACGGCTCCCCAGGTCTCTCTGTACTGCAGCATGTTGCAATTTTTCTCAAATTAAATTATAATATGCTTACCTAGTATTTCAGTCAAATTGGATAATCTCACAATATCCCACATGATTCGCCACCTACCAAATGTTTGCCCACTCATTAGCCTGTCTATCTCCCTTTGCAGATGTTTTATGTCCTCCTCATAATTTGCGTTCCATACCATCTTGGTATCATCACCAAACTTGGCTAAATTACACTCGGTCTCTTCATCTAATTCATTAATACAGACTGTAAATAGTTGAAGACTCAGTACCCTGACCCTGCGGCACCCCACTCGTCGGCTTTGCCAACCGTACAATGTCCCATTTATTCCGACTCTCTGTTTTTTGTTATTTAGCCAATGCTAATACATTACCGCCAAATCCATGAACTTCTATCTTGTACAGCAAACTATTATGTGGCAGCTTATCGAATGCCTTCTAGAAATCTAATTACACCACGTGCACTGGTTCCTCCTTATCCTTCTGCTCGTTACATCCTGAAAGAACTCCTGCAAAATGGCAAGCATGATTTCCCTTTCAGAAAAAAATGCTGTCTCTGCTTTATTGCATCATGCTATTCCAAATATCCCAGGAGGTGGGAACAGGTAAGACAAGGGGAGAAAAATAGAGCTGAGTGGGTTGGGGAACTATGAGGTTAGCGGCCGTGTGGGAAGATCCCCAGTGGAGCTGAGATCAGTGACCTTCTTGGTAACAATGACCTGATGTTCGCTCGTGGGCCATGGTCCAGGGGGAGCAAGGATAAATTGTGGGACTAATGGTAACAATTAATGATAAAACACCGTGGTAGTTTTTATTTCCATTTCTTTCAAAAATACAGAAGAATTAGGAGCAGGAGACAGCCATTCGGCCCCTCAAGTTTGCTGCGATATTCAATGATATTATGGCTGATTTTCTACCTCAAATCTACATTCCTGCACTGTCCCATATCCCTTAATGCCCTTAACTTTCCTTAATCTATCGACCGCTGTCATGTATATACTCAAAGACTGAGCCTCCACAGCCCTCTGGGCTAAATAATTCAAAAGATTCACCACCCTCTGAATGTAAACGTTTCTCCTGATTTCAGTCCTAAAGAGCAGATCTTTTATTCTGAGACAGTGCCCGCTGGTTCTAGACTCCCATGACAGAGTAAACGTCCTCTTTGCATTTGTGCTGTCAAGTACTGTAAGAATGTCGTATATTTCAATGAGTTCACCTCACATTATTCTAAACTCGAGCTTGCAACATCGCAGGAATCAGTCTGGTGAACCTTCCTTCCTCCCTCTCTATCCTTCCTGAGGTTATGAGACCCGAACTGTACACATTCCTTGCACTGCAAACAAATCAACGGCTGTGAACCGTTCACTGATTGAGAAACGATAATTCCAAAGTTAATCTCCATTCTGTGCCCTTCCTCCTCGACAGCTTTTCTGCTGCCGTCAGGAAGTTTCTTTGCTTCTTGAATTCCTTCCAAATCCTCGTCAAACCCATAACTTAAATCACATTCCATTAAACTAAACCGCTGACTGCATGCAACCAAATCCTTCCTCGTGGCTGCCAACCTTTTACCTCTGAGTTATGAAGTATCCCACGTGCGTAACATCAGCTGTCTCAACCCTTGCCTCAGCGCGTCTGCTACTGAAATCCTTTTCCATACATTTGTTGCCTCTGGAATGGACTATTCCAATGCACTCCTGGGTGGCCACCCACGTTCTGCACTATGAAAACGTGTGCTCATCCAGAAAATAGACTGCCTGTGTACTAACTGGCACCAAGCCCGTTCACCCATCGCACCTGTGCTCACTGACCAACATTCACTCCCGGTTCATCAACTCATCGATTATAAAATCTCATCCTTGCTTTCAAACCGCTCCATTTCCTCGCCCCTCCCTATCTCTGTCTGCTCCTCCAGCTCCATTAATCCCTGACAAATCTTCACTCCTCTAATCCTGTCTCGTTGAGCGCCGGTGATTATAATCACTCAACCATTCGTGGCCGTATCTTCAGCTGCCTGGGCTCTTAGCTCTACAATTCCCTTACGAAATCTCTGAACCTTTCTAACTCTTTCTCCTCATAGAATAATAGAAATAATACAACACTGAGGGAAGCCATTTGTCCCATTGTGTCTCTGCCCGCCGACAAATAGCTAACCAGCCCAACCTGACCTCCAACACGAGGACCGTAGGCCTGTAGGATACGGTTCTTTAAGTGCACTTCCAAGTACGTTATAAATAATGGTGAGAGTTTCAGCGTCTACCATCCTTTCAGCTAGTGAGGTCCAGACACCCATCATCACCTGGCTAAATTAATTCCCCTTATCTCCTCTCTAATCATGATACCAACTACTTTGCCTCGATGCGCCTAGTTTTTGATCACACACCTAAGGCAAATGTTCTTTCTATTGTCCTTGCTACCCATTCTATCTAGGACCCTCATATTTCATGCACCTCAATTCAATCTTCCATCAGCCTCGTCAATTCCAATTAAAATAAAACAAAGTTCAGCCAATCTTTCCTCATAGCTTCAATGTTCCAGTCTATGCGACATCCTCGTAATGTCCACTGTGCCCTCTCGAGTGCAATCAAATATTTCCTGTAAGGTCGTGAGCAGAACTGCAGCAATACTCTAGCTGCGCCTTAACAATTGATTTGCAGTTGTTCCATAACTTCCCTGCTCTTACATTCTATCCCTCGGCTCATAAAGTAAAGGATTCCATATGCCTTTTGAACGACATAATCGACCTATCCTCTAAATTTAAGGATCTGAGGGCATACACTCGAAGCTCCCTTTGTTCTTGAACAAATCTCAGTATCCTGCTATTTTTTGCGAATTCGCTTGCCGTGTTAGACCTCCCCGATTGTATTACCTCAAACTTCCCTGGATTGATTGCCATGTTTCTCTTTTCTACCCAACTGACTGATCAATCGGTATTTTCCTGCAGTCTAAACTTCCTTCCTCACTGGCAAACACACAGACAATTTTTTTATCATTTGTGAACTTTTTTACCATGCTCCCTACATTTATGTCTCAATCATTAATGTAAACTGCAGAAAACCAGGGACTGAGCACTTAACCGTACAAACCACATTGGAAACAGCCTTCCATTCGCATCAACCATTTTCTTTCTGCCACTGAGCCAATTTTCGATCCGATTTGCAACACTCCCTTAAATCCCATGGTCTTTAGCTTTTTTGATCAGCCTGGCATGTGAGACTTTGTAAAAAGTCGTGTTAAAATCCTTGCGGATTACTTCAAATGCACTCCACGTATCGTACCTCTATGTTACCTCCTCAAACAATTCAATGAAATATGTCAGACACGACCTTCCCTTAACAATTCGATGCTGACTGTTCTTTTGAATCAATGTCTTTCAAAATGAAGGTTTATACTGTCCCTCAGCGTTGATTCCAATAATTTTCCCACAACTAGAATTACACTAACTGTCTTTAATTATTCGCTGTTTCACTTTATCCCTTTTTATATAATGGTACAACGTTAGCAGTTAGCAATGTTTTTTTACTTCTCCTGCACCTAGGGAGGTTGCTCAAATGATGGTTAGAGCCTCCGCAATTTCGCCACTTCCTTCTTTTAATAGCCTAGGATATATTTCATTGCGTCCTGGAGATTTATTTACATTCGTAGATGCCAAACCCCTCAATCATCGCTTCCTTACTATGTTTATTCCATCCAATATTACATTCCCTTTTTCCTTACCTTTAACGCTGGCATCGTCGCCCTCCTTTATTAAACCGCTGCAATACATTTGTTAAATACCATTCCCACATACTCCACATCCACACATAGATTACCATTTTGGTCGCTAAATGCCCTATTCTGCCATTCGTTATCCTTATCTAATTTATGCAATTGTGAAATATCTCCATGTTTTCTTTGATTCAACGTGCAAGTATTTTTCATGTTTTCTCTTTTCTTTCCAAAATTCATTTTTAATTTCACCTCGAGGCTTTCTGCAGTACTGGGATCTCGGTTGCTGATATAAGCTTCCTCTCTTAGCCTTATCTTTCACTGTATGCACCTTATTATCTAGGCGGCTCTAGATTTGGCACATGTTGCCGTTTTACTTCTCGGAAAATTTTGACACTGAACTTGTATCTCCTTCTTGAATACCGCCCATTGCTCTGACACTGATTTACCTTCAGTGAGCTGTTTCACGTCCACTTTTTCTATTCATCGAATCATGGAATCACAGAAATTTACAGCACAGAAGGAGGCCATTTCTGCCCGTCGTGTTTGCACTGTCCAATAAAGAGCTATCCAACCTAATCCCACTTTCCAACTCTTGGTCCACAGCCCTGTAGGTTACGGCACTTCAGGTAAACATCAAAATACATTCTAAATATGGTGACCATTTTTGCACCTACCATCCTTTCAGACAATGCGTTCCACGCCAACCCCCACTCACACGCCTCCCTCCCCCAATCTGCGCCACCAATATCTGTGTAAAGAAATTTCCTCTCACTCCTCTCTGAACCTCCTACCAATTAATTGAAAGCTAGGCCTCCTGGTTGTTGACAGCCTCTGATAAGGGAAAAAGGTCCTTCCTCTCCGCCTTTATCTCGGCACCACATAACTAAACAACTTAAAATTTCTCCGCTCAGCTTCCTGCGTTCTGGAGAAAATAAACCCAGCGTGTCTAATCTTTCCCCATAGCTAAAATTATCCATTCCATTCCACATCTTGGTAAATCTCCTATCTAACCTGTCTCGTGCAATCTCGTGTTCATTGTAATATGGTGACCAGAACTTCACGCAGTACTCTATCTGTGACCTGCCTCATGCTTTCTACAGTTCAAGAATAACTTCCCTGCTCTTGTAGTCTATGCCTCGGCTAATTAATGAAAGAATTTCGGATGCCTTCTTTACGCCCTTTTCTGCCTGTGCTGCTACATTCATGGGAATGTGGATATGCATTCAACGTTCCCTATGTTACTGTACACTTCTCACTGCCCTACCATTTAATGTGTATTCCTTTGCATTGTTAACAATCCCCAAATACATAACATAATATTTCTCCGTATTAAATTTCATTCATTTGCTCAGGTGAACAGTTCATTGATACCTAGCTGCATTCAGGATCTTTCTTCTTCATTATCTTCTACACAGCAAATGGTTGTTTCATCTGAAATCTTTTTAATCATGCCCCCTTCATTCAGGTCTAAATCATTGATATATAACGACAAAAAGCTATGTACCTTCGACTGAGCCAAGAGGATCCCCACTAGAACAGCCTTCCAGTTGTGAAAACATCTATTTCTCTTTGCTTCCTGCCTCCAGGAAAATTTTGGATCCATCTTGCCAATTTGAATTGGATTCCAAGGGCTTTTACGTTCGTGAGCATTCTGCCATAAGTAACCTTGTCAAAAGCCTTGATTAGATCCATAAACACTACATAAAATGCACTACCCTTGCGGACAATCCTTGTCAGAAAATGTAATCGATTTCGTCACACACGACCTTCCCGGAAAACATCTATGCTGCCTGTGCTTGATCAAACCGAGCCTTTCTAAATGAATATTTATCCTGTTCCTCAAACATTTTTCTAATAATCTTTCCGCAACCGAGTTTAGGCTGATTGGTCTGTAATTGATCATCGATCCCTTTCTCCCTTTTTCAACAAAGATACGACTTAGTAGTCCTCCAGTCCTCTGGCACCACAACTGCAGCCAGAGTATTATGATTGTCAGACCCTCTGCTATTTCCTCTTTTGCTTTTCTTAACGGCCTGGGTGCATTTCACGTGGCTCTGTCGATTTTTCCACTTTCAAAGCTGTTAAACCCCATAATACTTCCTCGATTACTATGTCTATTTCACTTAATATTTCACGTTCATCCTCCCCAATTGCAGCGTCTGCATTGCCGCACACTTCTGTGAAAACAGATGGAAAGTATTCATTAAGATCCATAAATTAATATTCCACCTCCACTCATAGATTACTTTACGGTCTCTAATGAGCCCTGTTCTTTCTTTAGATATCCTCTTGTTCTTAATGTATTCATAAATCTTCGGGTTTTCTTTGAATTTACTTGCAAAATATTTTCATGCTCTCACATTGCTTTAATAATTTCCTTTTTAATTTCACCTTTGCACTTACTATAATCTTCTGGAGTTTCTGAAGCATTGATGCATCGCTATGGCATAAGCCCCCATATTTTCTTTTATTCTACACTGTAAGCCACTTGGCATTCAGGGCGGCTCTGGATTTGCTAGTCCCACCCTCTTTCTTTAAGGGAATGTACTTGCTCTGAACCCTGAGGATCTTCTCCTTGAATGTCTCCAATGCTCTGACACAGTTTTGCCTTCAATTATCTGTTTCCAGTCAACTTTGGCTAAATCCTATCTCTGCTTAACAGAATTGGCTTTTCCCCAAACGAAATTATTTATTTTGTGTCTAAATTTGTATTTTTCCAGAACTACACTAAATCTAACTGAATTATGATCACTCGTACCAAAATGCTCTCCCACTGATACCCTTTCCACCCACTCAGCTTCATTAGATAAAAGTAAATCAGAATCGCCCCCTCCCTTCTTTGGCTTGCAATATAATGGCTATGTTATGTTCTTATGTTCTAATAATGATTTCCTGAATGGATTTTACGAATTCCACCCCTCGATGTGTTTCGAACAAATTAGATCCCAGTTAAAATTATTGTAGTTGAAAACGACTTCTATTCCTCCCCTATAACTTTGCCAACAATGTTGCTCTTCTATCTCATTCTGGCTGTTTGGAAGTCTATAGTACACTCCCAGCAGTATGATCGCCGTTGTTATGTTGTTCAATTCATCCCATATGTCTTGAATTGATGATCCATCATGCAAAGTAACTCTCCTATGCTGCAATTGTTATTTTTTAATCAACACTGCGACCTATCCCCACCCCTCGTTTTCCCCCCTCTCTCTCCTGTCTAAAAACCATCGAAGCATGAATGTTCAGCCAACATATCTGCACTAATGTAATAATCACTCACAGCTGAACTGAATGCATGGAATGTGCAGTTTTGAGATGAGGTTTCTCCACCGTCAGGGCTGCCAACGGGATGGAGTGAAAAACACTGTGCAGAGCTTGAGTGTGTGCATAACTGTGCAGAGAAATCAACAAATGCAACAGCGTCATGAGACACTGCATTCTGTTAATATTGAACCACGAATATGAATTATTCAATTTGTTACAATCATTAATGAAACACGTTTGCAAAATGTTTCCGCCCCGTTTAGAACGGCGAAATATTCGCGCGTTAGGCGAATGTGATAACCACTACACTGCAGAAACGCTGTGGAAGCATCAGTGTTGGGAACATAATCAGAGCTTTAAGCTCAGCAGCTGGCCGACACTTCACGAGCTTCCGTAATGAGAATAGAATTACGGTGCTTTATTTAGCAAGGTTTTGAGTGTGGCAGGAATTGATCCTGTGTTTCTCCGAATTTATACATAGTAACAAAAGTGGCAATTCCTCAGGAAGTGGTTAGAATCTGGAATGCACTACTTAAAAGAGCGGTGGAGGCAGACTCAATCTTATCTTTGAAAATGGAGTTGGATAATATCCGAAGGAATAAAATTGCACAGCTGTGGGTAACTAACGGGGGTGTGGGACTAGTTGAGAGTTGGCATGGCCTCGACGGGCCGAATGGCCTTCTTCCGTGCTGTAACCATTCCCTTATTCTGTGATTCTATAATTTAGTGGCACAGTTAATAGTGTGCGTGGAAGTTGAATAATGCAAAGGGAAATGGATTGAATCGGCATTACAAGAGGCATCTGATTCAGAAGATTCGGGCGTGCGAAAAGTCGAGGTTTATGACTTTAAAAGCATCATTTTTGTTTTGAGAATTTTCGGTCAGAGAAATGTTTGGGGAAGGAATCTTTTGCTGAAAGGGACTCAGCATTTAATCTTCCTTCTGGATATTGGCGTCATATTTCTTCTCGATGTTATTCTTGCAGAATGTATATTTTCTTTGCTGTTTCACAATAACCAGTCCCTTGCTGTACAGTCCTTCTCACTGTATCCCCAGTCTCATGTATTGTTAACAGCAATGAACATTTTGAAGCATACAACTAAAGCACAGTGTCTAAAATGTTTTAAGTGGTAAATTGCAGAGCACAGATAAATTATTTTATTGAGGACTCTCCTTCAGTTAACATTTCTTTAGTTGTTCAAATGAAGATCATCAGTTAATTAATGATGTTTTTCTGTGAAAGCAGTATAACATTTAACGATGATACATTCTCTACATTTCGAAAGACACTGGCTAATCAGGACAGACCGTACGATTTTTTTAAGGAATGGTCGCGTTTGACTAACTTGAATGCTTTTTTGGAGGAGGTCACCAGGAGGGTCGATCTGTAGTGCATACGATGTCGTGTATATGGATTTAATTAATGCTTTCGCTAAGGTCCCACATGGCAGACTGTTGATAAATGTAATATCCCATGGGATCCAGGGCGAAGTGCCAAATTGGATTCAAAATTGGTTCAGATGCAGGAAGCAAAGGTTAATGTTTGATGGGTATTTTTTGACTGGAAGGATATTTTCAGTGGGGTGCCGCAGTTTTCAGTGCTAGGTCCATTGCTTTTTGTGGTATTTTGCAATGATCTAAACTTGAATATAGGAGTTATGTTTCAGAAGTTTTCAGGTGATAGTAAAATAGGCAGCGTGGGTGATAATGAAGAAGGAAGCTGGAGACTGGAGGAAGATAACAATCAAGTGATAAGTTGGGCAGAATAGTGGCAAATTGAATTTAATCGAGAGAGGTGTGAGATTGTGCATTTGTGGAGGGCTAACAACGAAAGGGAATAGACATCGACTGTAGGGCATTGAGAAGTGTAGAGAAGCAAAGGGAACTGTCAATGCATGTCCACAGAGCTCTGAATGTAGCTGGCTATTTGGATGAGTTGATTAAGAAGGCAGACCGAATGGTTGCATTTATTGGCAGAGGCATGGAATCGACGAACAAGTGGGTTATGTTTGAAATGTGCAAAATTCGTGTTAGCCTACAGCTGGAGTACTGCGTGCAGTTCTGGTCACCGTATTGAAGGAAGGACGTGATTGCACTGAAGAGGGTATGGAAGAGATTTCTGTAGAATGTTGCCGGGAGTGGAGCAACTTTACTATGAGGAGATTGGATAGGCTGGGTTTGGTTTCCTTGGAACAGAGGAGGCTGATGAGCGACAGCATTGTGGTGTTTAAAATTAGGAGGGGCCTAAATATTGTTGATTAAAAGGACCTACTTGCCATCGGTGAGTGGTCAACAACCAGGGGGCATAAATTAAAATTAAGTAGTATAAGTGTTAAAGGGGATTTGAAGGGATCATTCTTCATGTAGATGTTTGTCGGGGTCTGGAACTCATTGCCTGAAAGTGTGGTAGCGGGAGAAACCCTCACCACTTTTATAAAGTACATGGATGTGCACTTGAAATGCCGTAAAGTGCAGGGTTACACACCTAAAACTGGACATTTGTTCGTCCGGTGCAGATACGATGGGCCGAAAAGCACTCCTTCCATGGTGTAATCTTCTATGATTGCATAATTATAGGTTAGCATTATTTTCAAGGTGCAAAACGAGGCGATCAGCTAATTCATCGTGTTTCCAATGAAAACATGTTCATGTAAGCTGGAGCTCGAACCCAGGAACCTGAGATGAAGAGCCTTATGAGGCTGCCGTTCGGTGCACGGGAAGATTTAGCTCGAACCGTGGCATGTTATCGCCCAGTGATGGGCGGTAAACCAATGTTGATGCTGCATTCGTCGCTTTCCACCGGCAATGGTTGATTGGAGATGCGGGACCGGAATGTTGGGGCTTGTCCTGCCTTCACTCACTTTGGAGCTGGGGAAGAGCGATTAGTCGGTCGGTTTGTTTGTGGCTTTGATTTTCTGTTGTGAAACGAGGCGGTGCGGCTGGTTACTTTAATAATCTCTCACAGCTGAACTGAAGGCAGGGATTGGTCAGTTTTGAGATGGCGTTTCTCCACCGTCAGGGCTGGAAACGGGAGGGAGTGAGAAACACTGTGCAGAGTTTCAGTTTGTACAGACTTGCACAGATAAATCAACAAATGCAAGAACGTCATGAGACAATGCATTCTGTTTCCCACGAATATGAATTATTCAATTTTTTTCTGATCATTAATTGAACACGTTTGCAAAATGTTTCTGCCCGTTTTCTTCACGTGTTAGGCGAACATGTTAACCACGACACTACGGAAACGCTGTGGCAAAACCGTCTTGGGAACATAACCAGAGCTTTAACCTCAACAGCTGGACGACACTCCAGGGGCATGCGTTCCGAGAATCGAATGAAGGTGCTTTATTTCAGAAGGTTGTGAGTGTAGCAGCAATTGATCCCGTGTTTGTCAGACTTTATCGATAGGAACTGAAGGTGGCCATTTCGCAGCAAGCAGTTAGAAACTGAAATACAATGCTTTGAAGAGCGGTGGAGTCTGATTTAACCTTATCTTTCAAAAGGCAGTTGGATAAGGATCTGGAGGAAATAATACACAGCTGCGGGTAAATGACAGGGCGGGTGGGACTAGTTGAGAGTTGGCATGGGCTCGACGGGCCGAATGTGGTTCTTCCATACTGTAACTATTCCCTTATTCCGTGATTCTGTAAGTTAGTGGCACATTTAATTGAGTGCATGGAAGCAGAATATTGCAAAGCGAAATGGATTGAGTCGGCAGAGCTAGAGGCATCTGATTCAGAAGAATCGGCTGCGTGGAAATTTGGGTTTAATGAATTTGAAAGGAACATTTTTCTTTTGTGAATTTTCGGTCAGAGAAATGTTTGTGAAAGGAATATTTCGCAGAAAGGGAGTCAGCATTTCATTTCTTCGTTGCTTTCGGTGTCACATTTCTTTTCCAAGTTATTGTGTTCCTAACACAGATGAGACTGCACAAAGGGAGGTTCAAGTAACATTGATCTCAATCTTTATTAAGACACTCCAGAGTGAGGAACAAGCCTTCGGGGCTGGATTACTACAGTGCTCCCAAGGGATGCTGCGATACCTTGAGTCTTCAGAGGATGCACTCCCTGGTGGCGGAACATGGAAGTGCATGCTTTATCGATGCCCAGCATCACTTCACCCAAAGTCAAATGGAAAAGTATTTAGAAGGTGAGGCGGTCGGGAGCCTTTCTTTCTCTGGTTCACCGCCTCGGTACAAATGTATGTTGATATATGTTGGCTGTGCCCTCGCTGGGTTGGCATGTTGTTGGCGCTGCAAGTCTGCTGGGTGAGCCTGGCCTCGCTGGGATGTTGGGCGTTATGGTTTCGATTTCCTAGTCCGAGTGGTGTCGTTGATCATTTTGGTGTGTGTTGTGGCCTCGAAAAACGTGGTGTTTGCTGTGGGTTGTTCAGGGCAGTCTGTGAACCGCAGCCTCGTTTGGTCTAGGTGATTTCTGCAATTTGTCCATTGTCTAGTTTACCACAAACTCTCTACTCCCTTAATTAACTATCACTGTGCCGGCGGTCCACTTGAGACCATGTCCATAGTTTAGCACATACACAGGGTGATTCAGATCAATTTCCTGTGACACAGTGGTGCGACCATCGCTTACATTTTGTTGCTGCTGCCTGCTCTCTACCTGATGATGCAGGTTGGGGTGAACCAACGAGAGTCTCGTTCTAAGTGTACCTTTCATGAGTAGCTCAGCGAGGGGCACTCCTGTGAGTGAATGTGTCTCGTGCCGTAGCTGGGCAGTACTCGGGACAGGCACGTTTGGAGTGAGCCTTCTGTGACACATTTAAGGCTCTGATTGATTGTTTGTACTGACCGCTCTGCCTGCCCATTGGAGGCTGGTTTAAACGGGTCCGACGTGACATGTTTGGTCTCATTTCAGGTCATGAATTCTTTAAATTCGGCACTGCTGAAATATGGCCCGATGTAACTGATCAGTATGTCAGGCATACCGTGGGTGGCAAACATGACCTTCAGGCTTTCAGTGGTGGTGGTGGCGGTGCTTCCCGAAATAATTTCACATTCAGGCCTAACACACGGAGCCCAGTGTGAGTGAATATGTTAGTAATAATCTGATCTCAGGCCCCACACAGGGAGCTCCGTGCAGACAGTGTGAGAATGAGTGTGTTAATATTCACCCTGATCACAGGGCGCATACAGGGAGGCCAGTGTAGAAAGTGTGTGAGTGTGTGTGTTAATATTCACTCTGATCACAGGGTGTACACTGGGGAGCCCTGTGTCGACAGTGTCTCAGTGAGTGTGTTAATATTCACCCTGGTCACAGGCCTCACACAGGGAGCCCAGTGTAGACAGGGTGTGAGTGAGTGTGTTAATATTCACCCTGATCACATTCCTCACACAGACAGCCCTGTGTAGAAAGTGTGTGAGTGAGTGTCTTAATATTCACCCTGATCACAGGCATCGCACATGGAGCACAGTGTGGACTGTGTGTGAGTGAGTGTGTTAATATTCACCCTAATTACAGGCCTCACACAGGGAGCCCAGTGTATACAGTGTGTGAGTGAGTGTGTTAATATTCACCCTGATAATTGGCCTCACACGGGGAGTCCCGTATCGAACATGTGTGAGTGAGTATGTTAATATTCATCCTGATCACATTCCTCACACAGGGAGTCCTGTGTAGAAAGTGTGTAAGAGAGTGGGCCAATATTCACGCTGATCACAGACCTCATACAGGGAGCCCAGTGTAGAAAGTGCGTGAGTGAGTGTGTTAATATTCACCCTGATCACAGGCCGCACACAGGGAGCCCTTTGTAGACAGTGTGTGAGTGAGTGTGTTAATATTCACCCTGCTCACAACACTCACACAGGGAGCTCAGTGTAGACCGGGTTTAAGTGAGTGAGTGTGTTAATATTCACCCTGATCACAGACCTCACACAGGGAACCCAGTGTAGACCGGTTTTAAGTGAGTGAGTGTGTTAATATTCACCCTGATCACAGACCTCACACAGGGAGCCCAGTGTAGACAGGGTTTGAGTGATTGTGTTAATATTCACCCTTATCGCATGCCTCACACAGACAGCCTTGTGTAGAAAGTGTGTGAGTGAGTATGTTAATATTTCCCCTGATCACAAGCCTCACACAGGCAGCCGTGTGTGGATAGTGTGTAAGTGAGTGGGTTAATATTCACTCTGATCACAGGCCTTCTGTTGCCAAGGTCTGGACCTCCCTGCATAAACCTCTCCATATCTGCACTGCTCCATCATCCTTCAAGACGCTCCTTAAAATCTACCTCTTTAATGAAGCTTTCAGTCACCTGCCCTAATTTTTCCTGATTGGTCTCATGTCAAATGTTTTGTCGCATAACACTTCTGAGAAGCGCCTTCGGATGATTCACTCTGATAAAGGCGCCAGGTAAATACAAGTTATTGTGGTTTTGAAATCTGACCTTCTTGAAATGCACCCTGGAGCTTTATTTGATGTTTATTATGGCCTCATTAACCTGCTTCGCTGCTTATACTGATATGTGTATCGGCACCTCTCTGCTCCACTGCCCCGTTCAGTAATGGCAACTTGCGCTAATTAAACTGCTGACACACAATTGTTCATTTAAGAATTTGTCCCAACTGGCCAACTCATGAGTCAACTGTGCTAGTGTAAATGTGTCTCCGGGGAAATGCGTGGCTGGCGAAGAGCAGGTTTATGTGATTGAGAATGTATGTATGAGTGTTGAGTGTGTTTCTGCGTAAGTGTTGGTGAGTGTGTTATTGTGTGAGAGTGGTTGAGTGTATGCCTGTGTAAGTGTGTGTGTGTGTGTGTGTGTGTGTGCGAGTATATGAGTATGTAATTACGTGTATGGTTAAGCGTGTGGGACTGTGTTATTGTGTATGAATGTGTGATTGTGTCTGACTGAATTAGTGGGTGTGTGGGTACGGATGTATGAGTATGAGTGTGTTATTGTGTGTGACTTTCTGTCTGGGTAAATGTGTGTGCATTTGTGTGCGTGTGTATGTGTGTGTCTGGGTAAATGAAGGTGAGTGTGTTATTATGCATGAGTGTATGTGCATGTGTATGGGTAATTGTGTGTGTGGGTAATTGCTGGCTGGTGTACAACAGTCATCACACGTTAAAAAAATCCACGCATAGGCATCTTCCATCTTTGAAGATTTTGTTCGGACCTGGAATTTTAATTCCTTCATTGAAACACCTGTGAACGTTTTGACGTGGAAGCAAGTCATCCCCAATTCGAGTGATTGCTGATGATGCATGGAGTGTGTGTGTAAGTGTGTGCGTGTGTGTGTGTAAATATATGAGAGTTTACATGTGTGACTGGGTAAGTGTGTGTATGTGTGAGTGTATTATTGTGTGCCTGGCTAAGCGTGTGTGTGAGCAAGTGTGTGTGACTGTAAGTCTGGAGTGTGTAAGTGTGTGAATGTGTGTCTGTGGAAATCTGTGACTCTGTGAATGTGAGTATGCGAGTGTGTAAGTGCGTGTCTAGGCAAGTGTGTGCATGCTTACATCTGTGAGTGTGTGAGTCTATGAGTGCGTAAGTATGTGAGCAGTAAGCGCATGCCTGGCTAAATAAATGAGTTAATGTGTGAGTGTGTGTCTGGGTAAGAATGTGAATGTGTAATTCTCTTAGTGTAAGTGTGTGAGTGTGTAATTGTATGTCTGGCTAAACGTATGAGTGTGTCAGTCTCTGAATGTATTAGTGTATAAATGTGTAACTGTGCTCGTGTGTGCCTGGGTAAGTCTTTGAGTGAGTAACTGTATGAGTATGCGAATATGTAAGTGTGTGCGAGTGTATATGTGTGCGCATCTGTGTGCTTGAGTGTGTATCTGGGTAAGTGTGTGAGTATGTAATGTTTGACAATATGCGTGTCTAAGTGCGTGAGTGTGTAAGAGCGTGAGTATATAAATCTGTGCCTGGGTGTGTGGGTGAGTAAGTGCGTGATTTTGGGAATGTGTTAGTGTGTAAGTGTGCGTCTGTGTATGTGTGTGTAAGTCTGTGAGTGAGTAATTGTGTGTGTGTGAGTGTCTGCATGTGAGTGTGTGTTTGTAACTGTGTCTGGGAAAGTGTGTGAGTGTGTGTATGTGTGCAAGTGTGTGTCTGGATATGTGTTTGTCTGTGAGATTGTGTTTGTGTGTGAGTGAATGTGTGGCTGTGTGCATGACTGTGTGTCAGTGAGTATCTGTGTGTAACTGTGTGTGTGAGAGTCTGTTTGCGGGCAGGTGAGGTCAAGGCATCACCCATATAGACGCAGGTGGCCCAAACTACATTGCGGTACTTTTGACACTGGATCAGTCAGGGCAAAAAATACATGACAGAGGAAAGACGGATGGTAATTAGGGACATGCCGAAGCCCCAGAATTTCAGTGGAGTAAGGAACGTATTAGGACTTTTTAACTATCGTCGGAATGTTATACCTCGATACACAACAATAGCGGAACCCATACAGAAATTAATTAAATGGACCCCTACGTCAGATAGATTGCGGACCGGAGCAGGAAGAGGCATGAGGTGAAAAAAAAGAGATCTGATGTCGTCCCCCGCTCTAGGATATCCAGATCCCAATAAACCTTTCCAACTCCATTGTAATTAGGATGATGGACGCTATTCCGCCGTGGTAATGCAGGAACATGGGAGCCAACAGAGACCTATATCCGACTACTATATCGACGAAGAAAGTCCAAGTGGGTCGTGGAATGCCCCAATGTGTGTCCGCCTTGACCTTAGCGACTTGGATGGTCAAAGTACGCCAACCAGTAATGATGATGGGACAGATCATTTTGCACCCACAACATACCCTGGTAGAACTACGAAGTACTAAAAACTGGAAAGCTGCGGTCGATCTCGGACAGTCGAAAAGCTTAGTGGTTGGCCGTATTTAAGCCCAAAGGCAAGTCAGTCATGGAAAAAAAGCATAATGGAGTTAACCGCGCTTACAGGAGAGGAACTCAGCATCAATTAGAGGAGGAAACGCACAGCGGGGTAAAGGAAGAGCCATTGGTCAATCCAGATGAATCCAGAAAATACATTGATGGAGAACCCCATACTGGGTGGGCAGTGGTAACACAGCACGAGAGAAATAATGGTAGGAACACTCCCAGGAGACAAGTCAGCTCAGTTGGCAGAACTGGTATAAAGGCTCTCGAGTCAGCTAAATGAAAGCGAGTAAACAAGTATACAGAAGATCAATACGTTTTCGGGGTGGTTCACCACTATATGACAGCCTGGTAACGACGAGGGTTTGTGACATCTGCTGGCGATGTGGTAAAACATGGAAAGCTCGTAGAAAGTCAAGTGAAAGCAGCAAAGGAACCATGGTGAGCAGCGGCAATAAATGTAAAAGCACACACAGAACGAACTAGCAAGGGGCAAAAGCACCCGCAAGATCTAACCATCGTCTGGAATAGGTTCGCCGACCTCGGAGCCAAACGAGCGGCAGGTGAACGGAAGCCAAAGCTAGCACTTAAGGCTGAAATTAAACCAGAAATGTCAACAGTGTTCATAATGACATAAATATAGTATCAGTCCACCAGAGTGTCGATCAGGAAGAAAGACGTGAAAAAGTCCCGCAAAAATATGAAATATGGATATGGGATCCCCAGGAGCAAGTTGTGGCACCCCAATATTGTGGGCAACAACTACGAAAATTATATCACGGGATAACACATATCCAGAGAAGCAACATGATGTAGTTGCTCTCGCAGTACTCGTGGTGGCCAGCAATGTGGAAGGATGTAAATAAATTTTGCCAAAAGTGCATTATTTGTGACCAACAAAACGTAGGCAGGGGATGCAAGGTACGACTGGGACATCAGCCAAGGCCAGAGGGTCCTTGGGAGAATTTGCAGATAGACTTCACCAGCCCCCTGCGATAGGATACTGGCAAAAGTTAGTGCCTGGTAGTTATAGACCAGTCCACACGATGGGTGGAAGCCTTCGCTACCAGGGACTGCTCTGCTCGAATGGTAGCACGGATCCTGGCTAGCGAGGTGATAACTCGGTGGGAAGTATCCCTACAGATAGATTCAGACAATGGGACACATTTCAGGGGCAAATTAATGGAAGAAACATGTGCACAGCTGCGAATCATACAGAGGTACCACGTCCAATATCATCTCCAAAGTTCGGGAATGGTGGCAAGAATTAAACACGGCCCTGCCCAAAGCAACGCACGGGATAGGTAACGGATGCACCGGGCTGCTTGCAGAAATTTTAATGCGGCACATACGCACCCGAGGGCGAACCACGGGACAACACCATATGAGCTGACGATTGGAAGGGCTATGAGACTACCAGAGGCCTTGGATGCAGGGGCAGGTGAAGCAGGCCCAATTCAGGTAATGCTAAGCGAGTACTTGGTCCATCTAAACCAGGAGGTGTATGCTATGAATAAATAAGTTAGAAGCAAATAGCAGATAAGAGAACTAGAAGTTCAAAATGAGAGAGTGAGACTCGTTATGCTACCTAAATAGGAGAACATGTCATGATAAATGTGACAGGGTTGTGAAAGGGAATGACGCCCCGAAGAATGGGAACATACTCGGTACTATTGATGAGCGATACTTGTGTTTGTATACAGAGCCCACTAGGATTATATGGAAATACTGGACACAGGTAAAACCATATAACACTAAAGAACCCCCGTCTGTTTTAATGTATCGTGGCAGTGCATCCGGTGACCACGGACGCGTCCGATCCGGAAGCAAGCCAGAAAACAACGGGTTGGACCTGTGGTGGTGGCAATTGGATTTCTGGCCGTCCTGCCCTCCCAGTGCCTCCAGAGAAACGTTTCGAAGGAAAAGGCCGTAGACGTTATTATTAGTGGAAGGCCCACCGAGAAGTGACCCAGGAAACTATACATGCCCCGCGGGAATTTAAGGTCATGTTTTTCATTTAACGTTTGACTGTAAACGATGGACCTATTCGACACCAGTCTCTGGCAATATCATACAGATCACCCATAAGAATGAGAATGTAACCTTCAACTTTACATGGATGGCCGACGGTCCAGGGATGATGTGTAAGCGACAATACTTCCCAGCATATTAGCAGAATACTGAAAGAAGCCTGGGATACTAAAGAAACGGAGTGTACCGATAGTACAGAGTGGAATCACGCAACCTTGGGAGATGGAGACTGGGTCTTGTGTAGGAATAATTCAGTTTGGCCGGCGGGGTGAATGGCTGGTCATGATAAGTGTAAAATATATCCGTCTGAACCAGGAACGTATGCCACACTTATAAAAGCTGCACAATAAACATATGAGCACACTGATAGACCCTGCAATAAAAAATGTACCAATAAATATACAGTATGATCATTAGATGGTACTCAGTTTGTAAGAACCCGGATCTTGCCCGAAAGAGAAATAATACTCGAAATTGGTGTAACGTAATAGATAGAGTACTAGGAGTGTTAGGAACGGGACTCGGAGCATTAAATTCAATGGATATTATAACGCTGCGAAATCAAATACAAAAAGCTGGACAATGGACAAAAGATTCCATAAGGCTATCAGATGTGTGGGGAGATCCCTTACAGGTCAATCGCCTGTGGGGATGGCTGTCAGACAAAATTATATGGCCACCGTCAACAAAACTAACTGGGAACAGCAACAGGTATCGGCCAATTCAACGCGGGAAGCCAATAAGTTTAACTGCCTTATAATGGGTCTGATTAAGGAAGGACAACGGGCTGAATTAGAAAGAATAGCATTTTCTGGGAATGCCCCACAATGGACTAAACTAGTTCAGTTTGGACAGCGAAATCTTACACTCAGGCCAGATATGAAGCATATGTGATGTGATGAAGAGGGATGTAATATGAGGATTTTGTTGGCTAACAGACAGATCTGGTGTGAGTTTTTGACCCAACCACAGATATTCGGGAAAAATTAATGGAAGCCACAGTTTTACGTAAATTGGACAGACCTGAAGAATAAAATGCACAAAGAGATGGCGTGCGTAAATTGGCCATTAGGACAAGTATCCCCGCTGCATGCACCAGAGATGGAACCATGAAGGCACAGCAGGGGCTTGTGAATAGCGGCTGCAACCCTTAAATGATATCGTAATACATGAAATCAGACAAAACTACATATGTTTAACCAGTACCCATGCAGTATATTTGAACGCGGATGGATTGGAACCCCTGGTAAATGAATGCTGGAAAAAATATATGTCATCATCGACGTTAAAACGACCAAGTCCGACCAAGTGGGACAATGGAAAAACATTGCACAACTTACGAGCACCAAAGGATTATCCGTCTACCTCCGGTACTGAACTTGCGAAAGTTAAGGGCCTTTATGGAAAAACACGTTCAGGTGACCAAGTACCTGGGAGAAGAAAGGGAACGGTTACTCAGACAAAAGGTCGTAATGAGTTAGACAAAATAAGAACTGATCCGCGTGACGGAGGAACTGAGTGACCACACGGTTTATCACTGTGGGACATTTTTAAGGGCTGGTCAGCTAAGGCCTACGCGGTCCTCAAATTAATTTGGCACCGAATTGTGGTAATATTGGTACCGGTAGGGATATGTATCGTTATCCAACAATATCTGATGTGTAAGATCCGAGGGATATGCAATCGCGTGGTTCTGGAGGAACAGCCAACAGCCCATGTAACGTAGGAATCATGCGGACTTTTGAACACGTTAGTGAAACAATTAAAACCCTCAAACTTATGTTCTGTATGTACAAAAACAAATATAAGTAGCTTGCTACTAATCCAACGGAAATTGGCAGGGGTAGCCTGCAATGATTGTGAGAAAAGATGGAAGTTCGAGCAATTCAAAGGAAATGGATTTGTACACTTTTTCCAGCAGATGGCTCAGAACATGTATATGATCGGATGATTATTTAGAAATAATCAGGGACCAACAGGAGGGACTGAACAGGTAAATTTATAATATTAATTAATAATACCAAATTAAAATGGCAGGCTCTGAGTAGTGTGGTACGTAAATGTTCAGTGCTGGGACCCCAGCTATTTACAAGATACACATTGACTTACTCGAAGGAATTGAATGTAATGTCTTCAAGTTTGCAGATTATACTAAGTTAGATGGCAGTGTGAGTTACGAGGAGGATGCTAAGAGGCTGCACGGTGATTTGGACAGGTTATGTGAATGGGCAAATGCGTGGCAGATGCAGTGTAATGTAGATAAATTTGAGGTTATCCATTTTGGTGGCAAAAACAGAAGGGAAGAATACTTTTTGAATCTTGACAGATTATGAAAAGGGGAGGAGCAACGAGACCAGGGTTTCATGGTACATCAGCCAGTGAAAGTTAGCCTGCAGGTACAGGAGGCTGTGAAGTAGGCAAAAGGCATGTTGGCCTTTATAGCGAGCCGATTAGAGTACAGGATCAAGGACGTCTTACGCAGTTGTACATGGCATTGGTGAGGCCGCACGTTGAAAATTGTGTGCAGTTCTGGTCTCCTAATCCGAGGAAGGACATTCTTGCTATTGAGGGAGTGCAGCGAAGCTGCACCAATCTGATTCCCAGGATGGCAGGACTGACAGATGAAGAAAGACTGGATCATAGAAACATAGAAACATAGAAACATAGAAAATAGGTGCAGGAGTAGGCCATTCGGCCCTTCTAGCCTGCACCGCCATTCAATGAGTTCATGGCTGAACATTCAACTTCAGTACCCCATTCCTGCTTTCTCGCCATACCCCTTGATCCCCCTAGCAGTAAGGACCTCATCTAACTGCTTTTTGAATATATTTAGTGAATTGGCCTCAACAACTTTCTGTGGTAGAGAATTCCACAGGTTCACCACTCTCTGGGTGAAGAAGTTCCTCCGCATCTCGGTCCTAAATGGCTTACCCCTTATCCTTAGACTGTGACCCCTGGTTCTGGACTTCCCCAACATTGGGAACATTCTTCCTGCATCTAACCTGTCTAACCCTGTCAGAATTTTATATGTTTCTATGAGGTCCCCTCTCATTCTTCTGAACTCCAGTGAATACAAGCCCAGTTGATCCAGTCTTTCTTGATAGGTCAGTCCCGCCATCCCGGGAATCAGTCTGGTGAACCTTCGCTGCACTCCCTCAATAGCAAGAATGTCCTTCCTCAGGTTAGGAGACCAAAACTGTACACAATACTCCAGGTGTGGCCTCACCAATGCCCTGTACAACTGTAGCAACACCTCCCTGCCCCTGTACTCAAATCCCCTTGCTATGAAGGCCAACATGCCATTTGCTTTCTTAACCGCCTGCTGCACCTGCATGCCAACCTTCAATGACTGATGTACCATGACACCCAGGTCTCTTTGCACCTCCCCTTTTCCTAATCTGTCACCATTCAGATAATAGTCTGTCTCTCTGTTTTTACCACCAAAGTGGATAACATCACATTTATCCACATTATACTTCATCTGCCATGCATTTGCCCACTCACCTAACCTATCCAAGTCGCTCTGCAGCCTCACAGCATCCTCCTCGCAGCTCACACTGCCGCCCAACTTAGTGTCATCCGCAAATTTGGAGATACTACATTTAATCCCCTCATCTAAATCATTAATGTACAGTGTAAACAGCTGGGGCCCCAGCACAGAACCTTGCGGTACCCCACTAGTCACTGCCTGCCATTCTGAAAAGTACCCATTTACTCCTACTCTTTGCTTCCTGTCTGACAACCAGTTCTCAATCCATGTCAGTACACTACCCCCAATCCCATGTGCTCTAACTTTGCACATCAATCTCTTGTGTGGGACCTTGTCGAACGCCTTCTGAAAGTCCAAATATACCACATCAACTGGTTCTCCCTTATCCACTCTACTGGAAACATCCTCAAAAAATTCCAGAAGATTTGTCAAGCATGATTTCCCCTTCACAAATCCATGCTGACTTGGACCTATCATGTCACCTCTTTCCAAATGCACTGCTATGACATCCTTAATAATTGATTCCATCATTTTACCCACTACCGATGTCAGGCTGACCGGTCTATAATTCCCTGTTTTCTCTCTCCCTCCTTTTTTAAAAAGTGGGGTTACATTGGCTACCCTCCACTCCATAGGATCTGATCCAGAGTCAATGGAATGTTGGAAAATGACTGTCAACGCATCCACTATTTCCAAGGCCACCTCCTTATGTACTCTGGGATGGAGTCCATCAGGCCCTGGGGATTTATCGGCCTTCAATCCCATCAATTTCCCCAACACAATTTCCCGGCTAATAAGGATTTCCCTCAGTTCCTCCTCCTTACTAGACCCCCCGACCCCTTTTATAACCGGAAGGTTGTTCGTGTCCTCCTTCGTGAATACCGAACCAAAGTACTTGTTCAATTGGTCCGCCATTTCTTTGTTCCCCGTTATGACTTCCCCTGATTCTGACTGCAGGGGACCTATCGACGAGGCTTGCATTCATTGGGAATTTGGAGAATGAGTGGGGATCTCATCGAAACATATACAATTCTGAGAGGATTGCACAGGATAGATGCAGGAAAAATGTCCCCGATGTTGGGATACTCCAGAACCAGAGGTCACAGTCTAAGCATAAGGGGTGAGCCAATTAGGATCGAGATGAGGAGAAACCTCTTCTCGAAGAGAATTTTGAACCTGTGGAATTCTCTACCACTGACATTTGTTTGGGCTAGTTCGTTAGATATATTCAAAAGAGAGTTTGATGTGGCCCTTACGGATACAGGGATTAAGGGGTATGGAGAGAAAGCAGGAATGGGATGTTGAACTTGCATGTTCAGCCATCATCATATTGAATCATGGTGCAGTCTGGAAGTGACGAATTGCCTACTCCTGCACCTAATTTCCATGGTTTTGTGTTTCTTTGTATCTGGATGGGCAGTAACAGTATGAGTGAGGTCAGTGATGTATCTGGAAGTGTAGTGACTGTAGTAGTGAGGTCAGTGATGTATGTGGATTGGCAATAAAAGTATGAAAGAGGCCAGTGATGTATCTTGATGTGTCGTGACAGTATGAGTGTGGTCAATGTTGTATCGGGATGGGTAGAGACAGTATGAGTGAGGATAGTAATAAATCTGGATGGATCGTGACAGTATTAGTGAGGTCAATGATGTACCTGGATGGGTCGTGACAGGATGAGTGAGGTCAGTGATTTATCTGGATGGGAGTGAATGTATGAGTGAGGTCAGTGATTTATCTCGATGGGTAGTGACAGTATGAGTGAGGTCGGTGATGTATCTGGATGGGTAGTGACAGTACTGTGAGGTGAGTGATGTACCTGGATGAGTAGTGACAGTATGAGTGAGGTCACTGATGTATTTGGATGGGTAGTGGCCGTATGAGTTAGGTCAGTGATGTATTCTGGATGATTATTAAACACTGTTTCTCCAAAGCTGTGCAGTTGTGTGTTTATCTCGATGCTTCCCCACACCAGGGTTGCATGTCACGTACTCTGCCTGGCACAGGCTTCAACATGCAGGCACTCGTTACAATAATATTCAAAAGGTTCGTTCCTCAGACCTGCTGGTGCAAACTTCGGTGCGAGCGGGCTGAGCCCATTATGGAGCCAGTTACCTGGAAACCGCTATAGGCTGCAGCCCTGAACCACTGCGTATGTGAAGAGCAGCAGAATGCAGGTATTGTGCTGCGAATCATGGCTTGAAAGACGGTTATCTTATAAAGTGCGTCGACACACTGAACGCTTTAGGCCCTAGAACATCAGGTGCAGTGGTGGGAAAGTATTGGAGAGAGAAAATGTTGGATAGTGAGGCTGGGGCAAATCGTGAGTGTAGAGAGAGATAGAGTGGAAGAGAATGAGATTGAGGCGAGTAATTGGAAGAGATTGAGAGACAATCCATGGGGAGTGAGATACAGCGTCATACGGAAATCGAGAGAGAGAGATAGGTCGGAAAAGAGGGAGAAAGAGAGCATAAAACGGGTGAGACTGAGGTTTGTCTGGTCCGTTCCCAGGGACTGCGCATCGGTCGCATTTTGGAACTACTCAACAACTTAAAGTATATAGAGCCTTTAACGTGGCGAAACGTCCCAACGGGCTCCACAGGTGTACTATGAGATAAAAACAAACTTGACACTGAACCGCACAAGTAGCATTTAGTGCAAGTGATCAAAACGTTGTTGAAAGAAGAAGGTTATAAGGAACATCTTGAAGGGAAAAAAGATGTTGGGATGTGGAGAGGATTAAGGCCTAATTCCGGAGCTTGTGGTCTCGGCAACAGAAGGCACGCCCACCAATGGCGGAGCGATTTTAATCAGGGCTGCTCGAGAGGGCAGAATTAATGGATTGCTGACATATCTAGGCTTGTGTGGTGGGGGAGGGTACATAGTAAAGAGGATGTAAGTGCAATTGAGGGCATTTAAAGCAATGATGAGGATTTTGAAAGCGAGGCGTTGTTTAACCAGGAACTAATGTAGTTCAGCGAGCACAGGTGTAATGGGTGACAGGAATTTGGTGGGAGTTAGATCATGGGCATCCGGTTTAGGATCACCTCTAGCATGCGCAGGGCAGAATGTGGGAGGCCAACCAGGAGACTGTTGGAATAGTGATGTCTCGAGGAAACGGAGGAATGGACGACGGATTTCAGCAGCGGACGAGCTGAGAGAAGGGACGGAGATGGGCGATCTTAGGGAGATGGATATAGGCGGTCTTAGTTATGCAGGGGATATGTGGTCGAAAGTTAATTTCAAGGTCAAATGTAACAGCAAGTTTGCGAACTGCCGGGTTCAGTCTCAGACCGTAGATGGGGAAAGGCATGGAGTCAGTCGCTAGGGAACGCAATTTGTGGCGGGGACCGAAAATAATGATTCGGTCTTCCCAATCTTCAATTGGATAAATTTCTGCTCATCCGGAACAACACAGGTGGAGGTACAGCTCATGTTCTGTGGCCGCTGGGAGGTGGCTAAAGACAAAAATCCGTCGGCTTAAAGAGTGCCGAGCTCAGTTCCAGTAACATTTTTCGATGTTTTGGTCCCTTTTTGAAAGTATTTCTCCTGGTTAATCAAATAATGTCATGAGAGTCCAGATAAGCTTTGTGGACCCGTTTTTACCTCAGAGTCTGTGAGAGACGGAGGGAACGGCAGCAGGCAAAGAGAAAACAACTTCTACAAAACCGATGCCAACTCATCGCCAAATCTGAGGGGTGATAAGCTCACCGCCTTCTTAGGAAGTTTCACCACTTTCTTCACCTTCTTATTTGAGCTCCGTTTAGAATCCGTTTATTTTATTATTCTTGTTGAGTGTTTAACGACAGCATTGAAGCAGGAAAGAGAAACTCGGAGCAAATTATTCTCACAATTCTACAATGAGACTAGAAACAGTTTAAAGATTTTTAATGAAACTTACACAAAAAAGGAGCGTTGAAAACACGTTACCTTCTAAGTTTCGAAGATGATTTCGGACGAAACAGGCAAAAATCAGTTTTCGCCTCCTCTAAACAAGTCCCAACCTGGTCTTGAATCCAAACATTTCTAAAGAGGCTCCGAATTGCTTAACTCGATTAAAAGTGAAGGCGTTCAATATTTGATTTTGAGCGATTGAATAAAGTGAGCAGCTTTACATTCGCCATGCTGTTGAGGAGGGAAGGGCATGGGAGGAGATGTCGGAGTTGCACGTTACTTTTTATTGACGTTAATAAGTACCATTAAGACGTTTGGAGAGAAGAAAAAAAGAGGTAAAAACACAAATCTTTTTATTGTATATAACATTAAAAAAAATTGATGGAAATACTGTGGAAATAGAAAAAGAGTTAATGTTTCAGGTCTGTCAACTTACATCAGAAATGAAAAATGATAGAGATGTAACAGACTTAAACCAGATGCAGGGACAGAAAAAGTTGGGAGGAAGGGAAAGAACAAAAGGAACGATCTGTGTTTTGATGTCAGGCAGGCGAGGTTAAATCCTGCTTCTGAAACTGGTTAAAATCTGTTCCATCTTTCACTTCTTCCAGTTCTGACCGGAAGTTCACAGACCTAAATGGCTAACTTAGTTTTTCTCTCCACAGAAGCTGCCTGTGCTTCTGAGTATTTCCAGCATTTTCTGTTTGAGTTTCAGATTCCAGCATCCACTATTTTTTGCTATTGAGAACTATTTTATTTTGTCTCTCATGCTACAGTCCAAACAAGTCTCAGGAAAAATTTTAAAATAGATTTCCTCCTAAACGTTATATGGAATGTGAAAGTGAAACAAGGGTAATGTAATGCTGTATAAAATAGCAGGACGCGATTTGAGAACAAAGCACTATTTGTTTTTTGAAAACGAAACAGAAAATACTTTGATTAAACAGACAATGTACAATTTCGATTTGCTACATGTGTTTGAAATAGGAGAATAAAAATTGAGAGTACAATGAATTTTGTTTCGGACGTAATAATATGGAAGTACCTAAAATAATTCCACACTTTAGGTAATAAGAGCAGGGATTAATATATTGCCGAATGTTTGAGAGAAAAACATTAGAAGTAAAATTTGTATTTTAACAACTTTAATTCACATATTAGTAGACATTTCCAAGTCAGACTGGTTTTCCTATCCAGGAAGAAAGATGAATGTATAATTCTGTTAAATCATAGCTCTCCCTCCGTTTTTTTTTAATTCGGTTACGCACATTTTGTCTGTGTTTTTCTGCACTTGTGAATAAGTGTCTCATTTCTGACATGTTACATGGGGTGATGGTGGTAAAAGAAGGCAACCTTTATTAATGGAAGTGACTGCAGTTGGAGATTGCGGTTTATTTTGTCCAATTATTGTTTATACCATCAACTAAAGAATTACGGCAATGTTATGTTCTGGTTGGCTGATTGTTTTATGATTAATATTCTAATTGCTTATGTGGACATGCAGGATATCAGCATCCTAGGAAAGTCACTGTTCCTGCTGCTTGTGCTGCATTTGCTCTGGTCATATGAGAGATGCGGCTAATAAGTTGACAACTTGAAAATTAAGTCTAATTGCACGAAAATATATGCCTCTTTCAGCTCACATTGGACTTTTGGACTATTTGTCGATGCATATCCGAGTAACTGAGTGATGGTTATGTAGTGTTATTGCAGTCTTATGCAGTTCCTTTATATCCCACTCATTTGTGATCACATCAATAGTTTTTGTACATGACGAACTAAAAATATTTAATTAATTCTATCGTAACCAACGTGCATAATATTGATGTAAATATCCAACGTATTTCAATATGGATCAGTGTGAGTTGGAGCATTTTGGTAGGAGAGATAAATACCCAACCTACACTTGGAAACTAATAGTACAAATGGGGTTGAAGTGCAAAGGGATCTCTGGGTACAAATACACAAGACAATAAATGTAGCAATGGAGGATAATCAGGCCATACAAGTGCAAATGAAGCAATGGAGATCATTTATAGAGGATTATAATTAAACAGAAGAGAAGTTATGTAAACCCTATATCGAACCTTGTCTGATTGTCTAAAGATCTGCGACGGTGGGCTGCCAATATGGCATAACTCTATATATGATTTCAACGGGGAGCGGGCGGGTAAGTGGAGCTGACAGCACGGCCATATCAGCCATGATCTTGTTGAATGGCGGAACAGTCTCGAGGAGCTAGATGGCCTACTCCTGTTCCTAATTCTTATGTTCTTATGCTCTTATGATCTTATACGTGGTTGATGCTGCTGTAGTTGTTGTAAAAGTTGTTGTAAATATTGTTGTTGTAAATTTTTCCCAGGGTTAAAAGTTCACGCTAAAAGTAGTTTCTGACGCGCTCAATACAAACAATTAGAGGCAACATTGGTGGGGAGGAGCGGGGGATATTGTGTGGAGTGGGGAGGGTCTGAGGATATTTTGTGGGGTGTGGAGGGTCTGAGGATATTGTGTGGGGTTTGGAGGAGCTAACGAGATTGGCTGGTGTGAGGAGTGTCTAAGGATATTGGGTGTAGTGGGGATGGTCTGAGGATATTGTGTGGATTTGGGAGGAGCTGAGGAAATTGGGTGGTGTAAGGAGCGTCTGAGGATATTGGGTGAGGTGGGGAGGGTCAGAGGATATTGGGTGGAGAGGGGAGGGTCTGAGGATATTGGGTGTGGTGGGGAGAGTCATAGCATATTGGGTGGGGTGGGGAGGGTCTGAGGATTTTAAGTGGAGTGTGGACGTACTGCCGATATTGGGTTGTGTGGGGTAGAGCTGAGGATATTGGGTGTGATGTGGAGGGTCTGAGGATATTCGATGTGGTGGGGAAGAGCTGACGATATTGGGTGATGTGGGGAGGGTCTGGGGATATTGGATGCTGTGTGGAGGGTCTGAAGATATTGGGTGGGATGGGGAGGGTCTGAGGATATTGGGTGGTGTGGGGTAGGGCGGAGGATATGTGGTGGTGTGGGGAGGGTCTGAGGATATTGGGTCGGGATCGGAGGGTCTGAGGATATTGGGTCGGGTGAGGAGGTTCTCAGGATATTTGGTGGGGTGGGGAGGGTCTGAGAATATTGGGTGGTGTGGGGTAGGGCGGAGGATATGTGGTGGTGTGGGGAGGGTCTGAGGATATTGGGTGGGGATCGGAGGGTCTGAGGATATTGGGTCGGGTGAGGAGGTTCTCAGGATATTTGGTGGGGTGGGGAGGGTCTGAGAATATTGGGTGGTGTGGGGTAGGGCGAAGGATATGTGGTGGTGTGGGGAGGGTCTAAGGATATTGGGTGGGGATCGGAGGGTCTGAGGATATTGGGTCGGGTGAGGAGGTTCTCAGGATATTTGGTGGGGTGGGAAGGGTCTGAGGATATTGGGAGGGGTCTGAAGGGTGCAAGGATATCGGATGGTGTGTTGAGTGTCTGCGGATATTGGGTGTAGTGTGGAGGAGCTGAGAATATCGGGTGGGGAGGGGAAGGTGTCAGGATATTGGGTGGGGTGGGGAGGGTATGGGGATATTGGGTGGGATGAGGAGGAGCTGAGGATATTGGGTGGGGTAGGAAGCGTCTGAGGATATTGGGAGGGCTGTGGAGGGGCTGAGGATATTGGGTGGGTTGGGCAGGAGCTGAGGACATTGGGTGGGATGAGGATGAGCTGAGGCCATTGGGTGATTGGGGACGGTCTAAGAATATTGTGTGCATAATTAGATATGTGAAGACACAAAGTAAGGTTTATGTAATCAGTGCAGTTCGATGAAATAAATAACATCTACACTGAATAGCAATAAACCGTTTGGTTTCCTTATTAATTCCAAAATCTCACGCAGATAAATGGCTGCTTTATTGCATTATCAATTGTTTTATTCACTATTTTGATTGATACATTGCTTCAAATATTTGAGACGCAATTCTCGAAAATCATCTCACAATAAACACTCGGAGACATTTTGACTGTGCATTGAAGTGGGAAGTTAATTTCAAGATGAATGCGAGGTGATACAATTTGGTAGGAATCTAGATATATATATAGAAATATTACGTTTTTGATGATATATAAGGACTGTTGAAAGGCCTTTGATAAACAGCCACTTAATAAACTTGTTGATAAAATTCTAACCCATGAGAATAAAGGGACAGGGCAGTATGGCAATGTCATTGTCGAATTGAAAGATAACAGAGAGCATTGGTAACTGGTTGTTGTTCAGACTGGCGTGAGCTGTACTGCTGTCTCCCCAAGTGGTCTGGATTGGAGGGCTGCTCTGTTTGATATATATCCGTGTACTACAGTTGGGTATAAACTGCATCATTTCATCCTTTGTAGATGATACGAGACTAGGAAATGGTTTATGCAATGAGGACGATATTACTAGAATTCAGGAGGGAACAGACTGACTGGTGCACGTTAGAAATTATAAAATAGGTGCAGAAGTAGGCCGTTCAGCCATTCGAGCCTGCTCCGCTATTCACTACGATCGTGGCTGATTATCGCTAATAATGGACAATCATTTAAACCGTCCAACTGACACTCATTCCTGCACGTAAAGTTAACTCATTACTCTGTTAAGTGATATATATTTTGCATTGAAAGATTACAATATCATTGCTGCCTAAAACAGGTCCTAAGCCACCAGAAGATTTGATTGGTTCTTGATTCTCATGAAATGTATTCAGGCTGGAGAGCCAGAGAACTTCGGAGAAGCCTCTGACCTGATCATACAATTCGCGGGTGGTGTTTCTGTCCAAATTCAATCCCTTTGCTTACAATAATACCCTAACTCTGATGTGGAAGAGCAAACAGATGGCAGTTTAAATTTAACATGTAAAATTGATATGTGTGGTATTTTGGCAGGAAAACAAGAACATAAGAAATAGTTGCTATAGGAGTCGACCTGGCCCCTCGAACATGCTCCACCATTCAATAAGATCATGGCTGATCTGATAATCGAGTCAGCTCTACTTCCATGCCCACTCCCCATAACCCTTTATTGCCTTATTGCCCAAAAATCTGTCATCTCTGCCTTCATTTTATTCAATGATCCAGCCTGCACAGCTCTCTGGGGCAGTGAATTCCTCAGATTTAAAATCCCCTGAGAGAAGAACTTCCTTATCATCTCAGTTTTAAATGGGCGGCCCATTTTTCTGAGATTATGGGCTAGATTTTCTGCTTTTGATGAGGTGAACCAAAAATTGTCATTACTTCCGGCGTGGATGGTTACAATGAGTTTTCAGAACGCCAGAATGTGGTACAATTTCAAAGCCCCTAATCTGCATTTTTAAAATCGGGCGTTACCGCGAGCGATATTAATATCTCCTTACTTTGCTGTAGTCTCTCAATAAAATCGTCCCAATCATCACCAACACCGTAACTCTCGTCTGTGCTGCTACTGGCCATGGTCGCGTGGTTTAAATCCAAGTTTCTCGTCGCCAATAATATGTCCTTACTATATAGTATAAATGCACACGAGGCCCATAATTATTGGCAAGCACTGAAGTGATGAAGGTGGGTGGAGCTTCCCCTTTTTAACTGTAAGTGTAGGTTAGGAGTGTCTCCCACAAGTTCCCCACCTAGTGGTCAATGTTCTCACAGTGCACAACTTAGGTTAGTTTATACATGGGTTACAATGACAGGTAAATACATGACATCACCTCCCCCCCCCCCGCCCCCCCTTTCACCCGCCAAACCTTATTGGGATCAGAGGTTAAGTCTCTCTGGTGGTTTACGTTTCTTTGTAGAGTGACTGACTTGGGGCTCCGGTTGTTGGGCGCTGGCCTGAGTGTCGGCTGTTTGCGGTGCCTCAGGCCTGTCCGGACTGCCCACAATGACTGGGCTCTCCTCCACTTGGTTCCGGTGTTCGCTCTCCTGTGGTGAATTGAACTCTACATCGTTTTCTTCCTCTGCGTCTTGAATAGTGTTGGTGAAACTCCTTTTTATGTGATCCACGTGTTTGCAGCTGATTTGTCCATTGGTAAGTTTTACGACCAGAATCATGGTCCCCAATTGGCAATCACAGTGCCTGCAAGCCATTTCGTCCCTGTAGCGTAGTTGAGGACAAACACAGGGTCATTGACATCGATACATCACGCGTTCGCATTCCTGTTGTGGTAGTCACATTGTGACTGGCGCCTGTTCTCAAAATTTTTTTTATGGTGGGGTATATAAAGGATAACATAGTATTGAGCCTCCTTTTCCTTTGCAGCTATGTGGGTGGGACCATTGTGAGCGAGTGTGGTCGGTATCTATTGGCCAACAGGAAGCATCATCAGCGGCTTTGTAGGAAACCCCCTTTGATTCAGAGCATCAACTATTTGATTATCTGAACTGTTCGTTCCGCCTGATCGATTGAAGCCGGCTTGAACGGTGCCGTTCTGACATGTCTGATACCATTCCCTGCCATGAAGTCCCCGAATTCAGTGCTTGCAAACATTGGGCCATTTTCGCTGACCAAGAAGTCTGGTAGACCATAGGCGGCGAACATTGCCTGCAGTCTTTCCACGGTGGCAGAGGATGTGCTTGAATTGACAATTTTTCACTAGATCCATTTGGAGTAGGCGTCTACTACAAATAATAACATTTTTCCTAAGAAAGGACCTGTGTAGTCCACAAGGATGCATGACCATGGCTTGGCAGGCCAGGACCAGGGGCTATGGGGTGCTTCCCTGGTCGCATTGCCCAGCTGGGCACACGTGCTGCACCTGCGAACAAAAAGTTCCAGGTCTGCATCTATCCCTGGCCACAATACGTGTGACCTAGCAATTGCCTTCATCTTGCCAATGCCCGGGTGCTCTTTGTGGAGTTTTCTGATAAACATCACTTTGCCCATAGTAGGCAATCGGCCTGAATCGAGAGTTCATCCTCGCGCTTGTGAAATGGTTTGAAATGCTCAGAGCATGCCTCATACATGGCTGCCAATTCCCCATTTCGGACACATATATTGACTCAAAACAGTAGCGGGTCTCTATTCGTCCAGATTTTTATCTGACGGGCTGTCACAGCTGAGTCTTCGCTTTCGAAAGCTTCAAAAGCCAAGACCATCTCAGCAGCATGCTCGGTTGCCCCATCGGTAGTGATTGGTGGGAGCCTGCAGACTGTTTCGGCGCAGTTTTCAGTGCCAAATATGTGCCGAATTGTATAATCATAGGCAGCTAATGTGAATGCCCACTGCTGTATTCTGGCTGATGCATTTGCATTTTTGGCCTTGCTGTCGGCCAAAATGGACGTTAGGGGTTTGTGATCTGTCCCCAGCGCAAATGTGTTGCCAAACAGGTACTTGTGCATTTTTTTTACAGCTTATACACATGGAAGGGCTTGCTTTTCTACCATCCCGTATCCCCGTTCTGCCTGGGTTAGACTTCTGGAGGCATAGGCTACCGGCGGTAACTGAAAATTGGCATTAACATGCTGCAACACACACCTGACCCCATAGGACGACGCATCTCATGTAAAAACGAATTTCTTACATGGGTCATATCGCGTTAACAGATTGTTGGAACATAACAAATTTCGTGCACTATCAAATGCCGTTTCCTTGCTGTCCCCCCAGACCCAATCGCGAACTTTACGTAGGAGCACGTGTAGCGGCTCTAACAGCGTGCTCAATTTGGCAAGAAAGATATCAAAATCGTTTAGGAGCCCCAGATAGAACGCAGTTCCGTCTAATTACGGGTTCTGGCAGCTCTCTGGATCGCTTGCGTTTTGAGCGCAGCAGGTGTGATCCCGTCCGCTGCTACCCTCATCCCCAGGAATTCTACCTCTGGAGCTTGGACGACGCACTTCACAGTTTTCATTCGCAGACCTACCCGGTCCAGTCTGCGAAGCACCTCCTCCTGGTTGCGGAGCTGTTCTTCAGTATCACAACCGGTGATGAGCATATCGTCCTGAAAAAGCACTGTGCTTGTAATCGACTTGAGGAGGCTTTCCATATTTCCTTGAAAGATCCCGGCGGCCGAGCGAAACCCAAACGGACATCTGTTGTCGTCAAACAACTCTTTTTTTTGTCGTGATTCTGGTCAGCTTCTTCGAATCACTCGCCAGCTCCTGGGTCATGTAAGCTGAGGTCAGCTCCAATCTTGAAAAAAATCTGCCACCGGATAGCTTCGCTCTCGTTAGCGGGTACAGGTCTTGGAGTGACACCCGATTGATGGTGGCCATGCAAACACCACATATCCTGACCGACCATTTATCAATGAACTAAACTTGAATATAGGGGTTATGATTAAGATGTTTTCAGGTGATAGTAAAATAAGCAGTGTGGTTGATAATGAAGAAGAAAGCTGGAGACTGCAGGAAGATATCAATCAACTATTAGGTGAGCAGAACAGTGGCAAATAGAATTTAATCCAGAGTCGTGTGAGATCGTGCATTTGTGGAGGGCTATCATGGAAAGTGATTAAACTTCAACTGGTCGGACATTGGGAATTGCAGAGGAACAAAGGGAACTGGGATTGCATGTCCACAGATCCCTGAATGTATGTGGCCAGTTGGATAAATTGGTGAAGAAGGCATATGGAATCGATCCATGGATATAAGTGGGTTATGCTTGAAATATAAAAATTTCTGGTTAAACCACTGCTTGTAGTTCTGAACAACGCATTGAAGGAAGGACGTGATTGCGCAGGAGAGGGTACAGAGGAGATCTCCGCAGCTTTTGCCCGGAGTGGAGCAACTTTGTTATGAGGACAGATTGGATAGGCGGGGTTTGTTTTCCTTGGAACAGAGAAGGTTGATGGGCGACAGCATTAACGTGTTTAAAATTAGGATGGGCCTATATTTTGTTGATTAAAAGGGCCTTTTCCCCATCGTAGAGGGGTGAACAATCAGGAGGCATAAATTAAAAGTAATAAGTAAAGTAAAGAAAAGTAAAAGTATAAGGGTTAAAGGGCATTTGAAGGGAACATTCTTCATCCAGATGTTTGTGGGTGTCTTGAACTCACTGCCTGAAAGTGTGGTGGAGGCAGAAACTCTCAACCCATTTAAAAAGTCCTTGGATGTGCACTTCAATTGCTGTAATGTGCAGGGTTGCACACCTAAAACTGGACATCTGTTGGCCGGTGCAGATACGATGTGTCAAAAATGAATCCTTCTATGCTATGAACTTCTATGATTATATAATTATCGGTTAGCATTACTTTCATGGTGCAAAACGAGGCGATCGGCTAATTAATGGTGTTTCCAGTGAAAAAATGTTCGTGCAAGTTGGGGCTCGAACACAGGAACCTGACATTAAGAGTATTATGAGGCTACTGTTCGGTGTACGGAGAGCTTTGCCTAGAACCGCGGCATTTTGTAGCCTAGTGAAGGGCGGTAAACCACTGTTTGATGCTGCATTTGCCGTTTTCCACTGGCAGTGGCTGATTGGAGAATGCGGAACCGGAATGTTGGGGATTATCCCGCCTTTGTTCACTCTGGAGATCGGGAAGAGCGATTAGTCGATGTGTTTGTTTGTGTCTTTTATTTTCTGTTGTGAAGCGAGGCAGCGCGGCAGGATCCTTTAATAATCTCTCACAGCTGAACTGAATGCCTCGAAATTTGCATCTTTGAGGTGGGGTTTCTCCACCCTTAGAGCTGGAAACGGGAGGGAGTGAGGGACACTGTGTAGAGTTTGAGTTTGCAGAGACCTGTACAGAGAAATCAGCAAATGCAAGAGCGTCGTGAGACACTGCACTCTGATAATATTGAACCACTAATATGAATTGTTCAATTTTTACTAATCATTAATTGAAAAATGTTTCTGTCCGGTTTCGAGCCAGGAACTATTCGTGTGGGAGGCGAACGTGATAACCACTGCACTACGGAAACGCAGCGGCAGATGCACTGTTGAGAACATCACCAGAGCTTTAACCTCAACAAATGGACTACACTTCAGAGCTTGCGTTGCGAGAGCAGATCACTGTGCTATATTTAGCAATGTGGTGAGTGTGGCAAGAATAGATCCCGTATTTCTCCGTCTTTATAAATCGGAACAGGAGTGGCCATTCCTCAGCAAGTGGTTAGAATCCTGAATACACTGCTTCAAAGGGCGGTGGTGGCAGACTCAATGTTATCTTTCAAAATGGAGCTTGATAAGTATCCGAAGGAATACAATTACACAACTGCGGGTAAATGACCGGGGTGTGGGACTAGTTGAGAGTTGGAATGGGCTCGACGAGCCGAATGGCCCTCTTCCGTGCTGTAACCATTCCCTTATTCTGTGATTCTATAAGTAATTGGTACAATTAATAGTGTGCATGGAAGCAGAATATTGCAAAGGGACATGGATTGAGTCGGCAGAACAAGAGGCATCTGATCAGAAGATTCGGGTGCGCGAAAATTCGGGTTTAATGACTTTAAAAAGCATCATTTTTGTTTTGTGAAGTTTCGGTCAGATAATGTTTGGGAAAGGAATTTTTTGCTGAAAGGGACTCAGCATTTAATTTTCTTTCTGGATGTTGGCGTCACATTTCTTTTCGATGTTATTCTTCCAGAATGTATATTATCTTTGCTTTTTCACAATTACAAGTCCCTTGCTCTACAGTCTATCTCAGTCCATCCCCAGTTTCATGTATTGGTACCAGCAATAAACATTTTGAAGCAGACCACTAAAGCACAGAGTCCAAAATGGTATAAGAGGCACTGGTTAATCAGGACAGTCAGCATTATTTGTGAAGGAATGGTCGCGTTTGATTAACTTGATTGCATTTTTGGAGGAGGTCCCCAGGTGGGTCGATGAAGCAGTGCGGATGATGTAGTCTATATAGATTTTATTAATGCTTTCGCTAATGTCCCACATAGCAGACTGGTCATGAAAGTAAAAGCTCATGGGATCAAGGAAGTAGTGGCAAATTGGATCCAAATTTCGCTCACATGCAGAAAGCAAACGATAATATCAGAATGGTGTTTCTGTGCATTGAAGGATGTTTCCAGTGGGGTTCCTCAGTTTCCAGTGCTCGGCCCTTTGCTTCTTATGGTATTTAACAATGATGTAAACTTGAATATAGCGGATATGATTACGTTTTTTCCAGTTGAGACTAAAATAGGGTGAGTGGTTGATAATGTCGAAGCAAGCTGGAGACTGCAGGAAGATATCAATCAACTGTAAGAAGAGTGCCAAATTGAATTTATTCAAGAGACGTAGGAGATCGTGCCTTTGTGGAAGGCTAACAATGAATGGGAATACACATCAACTGGTAGGACATTGAGACGTGCAGACGCACAAAAGGAACGGGGATTGCATGCCCACAGATCCCTGAAGGTAGCTGGCCAGTTGGATAAGTTGGTTCAGAAGGCATACGGAATTGTTGCATTTATTGGCAGAGACAAGGAACAGAACAGCAAGTGGGTTATGCTAGAACTGTATAAACTTCTGTTTCGGCCTAAGCTGGAGTACTTCGCGTAGTTCTTCACCGCATTGAAGGAAGGACGAGATTGCGCTGCAGAGGGTACAGAGGAGATTTACGTAGATGTTGCCGGGAGTGGAGCAACTTTGCTATGAGGAGAGGATTGCATAGGCTGGTTGTTGTTTTCCTTGGAACAGAGGTTGCCGATGGGCGACTGCATTAAAGTGTATAAAATTAGGAGGGGCCCAGATAGTGTTGATTAAAAGGGCCTATTTCCCATAGAAGAGGGGTCAACAACCAGGGTGCATAAAGGAAAAGTAATCCGTATAAGGATTATAGGGGATTTGAAGGGAACATTCTGCAACTAGATATGTGTGGGTCTGGAACTCACTGCCTGAAAGAGTGGTGGAGGGAGAAACCCTCACCAAATTTAAAAAGTACTTGGATGTTCATTTAAAATGCCAAAAGGTGCAGGGTTAGACAACGAAAACTGGACATTTTTTGGCCGGTGCGGATACCATGGGTCGACAACGACTCCTTCCAAGCTGTAAACTTATATGATATTCAAGGGAATAATGGAGACATGTGAAAAAGGAACGGCAGTAAGCATGGGGGATTTTACCCTCCATATCGATTGGTCAAATCAAATCAAATCAAATCGCACGGGGTAGCCTGGAGGAGGAATTCGGACAATGCATACGGGATTATTTCTTAGAACTGTATGTTACAGAACTTACAAGGGAGCAAGCTCTCTTAGATGTGGTCCTGTGTAATGAGCCAGGAATAATAAACGACCTCCGAGTAAAAGATCCTCTCGGAATGAGTTATCACAGTATGGTTGAATTTGTAATACAGATTGAGGGTGAGCAAGTAGTGTCTCAAACGAGCGTACTATGCTTAAACAAAGGGGACTAGAGTCGCATGAGGGCAGAGTTGGCTAAAGTAGACTGTAAACACAGACTAAACGGTGGCACAATTGAGGAACAGTGGAGGTCTTTTAAGGAGATCTTTCATAGCGCTTAACAAATATATATTCCAGTGAAAAGAAGGGCGGCAAGAGAAGGGATAACCAGCCTTGGATAACCAAGGAAATAAAGGAGTGTTTCAAATTAAAAACCAATGCTTCAAAGTTGGCCAAGGTTAGTGGGATATTAGAAGATTGGGAACATTTTAAACGACAGCAAAGAATGTCTAAGAAAGCAATAAAGAAAGGAAAGATAGATTCTGAAGGTAATCTTGCGCAAAACATAAAAACGGATAGTAAAAGCTTTTTCAGATATATGAAACGGAAAAGAGTGACGAAAGTAAATGTTGGTCCTTTTGAAGATGAGAAGGGGGAATTAATACTAGGAAATGTGGAAATGGCTGAGGCATTGAACAATTATTTTGCTTCGGTCTTCACAGTGGAAGTCACAGAAACGCGAAGACATAATATTATCTGAACGGTGGCAGATTAGGAAAAGGGCAAGTGCAACGAGATTTGGGTGTCATTGTACATCAGTCATATAAAGTTGACATGCAGGTGCAGCAGGCGGTGAAGAAGGCAAATGGTATGTTGGCCTTCATAGCGAGAGGATATGATTTTTTGAACAGAGATGTCTTGCTGCAACTATTCACTAAATATATTCAAAAAGGAGTTAGATGAGGTCCTTACTACTAGGGGGATCAAGGGGTATGGCGAGAAAGCAGGAATGGGGTACTGAAGTTGAATGTTCAGCCATGAACTCATTGAATGGCGGTGCAGGCTAGAAGGGCCGAATGGCCTACTCCTGCACCTATTTTCTATGTTTCTATGTTTCTCTACCGGGCTTGGTGAGGCCTCACCTGGAATATGGTATTCAGCTTTGGTCTCCTAATCTGAGGAAGGGCGTTCTTGCTCTTGAGGGTGTGCAGCGAAGGTTCACCAGACTGATTCCCGGTATGGCAGGACTGACATATGATGAGAAACTGGATCAACTGGGCATTTATACATTGGAGTTCAAAAGGGTCAGAGGGGAACTCGTAAAAATACACAAGATTCTGACGGGACAGAACACGTTAGGTGCAGATGGAATGTTCTCTATGTTGCGGAAGTTCAGAACCAGGAGACAAAGTCTTAGGATAAGCGGTAGTCCATTTAGGACTGTGATGAGGAGAAACTTATTCACTCAGAGCGTTGTTAACCTGTGGAATTTCCTGCCGCAGACAGTTGTTGATGCCAGTTCATTGGGTATATTCAAGAGGGAGTCAGATATGGCCTTATGGCTCAGGAGCTCATATGATATGAAGAGAAAGCAGGAAAGGGGTTCTGAGGGACTGATCAGCCATGATCTTATTGAATGGTGATGCAGGTTCGAAGGGCCGAATGGCCTACTCCTGCACCTATTTTCTATGTTTCTATGTTTCTATGGATTCATCCCCAGGCCCGACCGTAATGTATCTGGCTGTTAAGAGAACCAGGAGGGAATTAACAGAGATTTTGACAATTATTGTCCAACCCTCTCTGGCTACAGGGTACAGGTGTGATTTTGGAGTACTGGCGGCCCTCCAATAAGAATTTAACAACATAAGAACATGAGAAATATAACCAGGAATAGTCCATAAGCCCCTCAAGCCTGCTCCATGATTTAATACGATCATGGTTGAGAAGGTCATGCATTCAGCTTTAATTCCCTGCCCGAACCCCATAACCCCTTATTCCCTTATCTTTCAAGAAAGCCTGAGCGTTTGGCGAGTCGGGAGTACGGCGAGTCGTGAGTTCGATGAGTCAGGAGTTCCTCTGAGTACGGGAGGCCCTTTTAGTTCGTGAGGCCCAGAGTTACGAGTTTTCGGGTGGTTAGCAGTCTGAGGTGCAGGACGCCGGGTGGTCAGCGAGGAGTTCACTTTTAGTGAAGAGCTCACAGCACATTGCCAGGAATTATTGTATGCATGCAGCATTCGAAATAAAGTAAATGAGTGGATGGCAAAAATCATTATAAATGGGTATGATTTGGTGGCCATTACAGACACGTGGTTGCATCGGGGCCAAGACTGGGAATCAAACATACAGGGGTATCTGACGATTCGGAAAGATAGACAAGAAGGGAAAGGAGGTGGGGTAGGTCTATTAATAAAGGATGATATCAGGGCAGTTGTGAGAGCGATATTGGATCGAATGAACAAAATGTTGAATCATTGTGGGTTGAGATTAGAGATAGTAAGGTGAAAAGGTCACTGGTGGGCGTAGTGGCTAGGACCGCAAATAATAACTTCACGGTGGGTCGGGCAAGAATCAAGGGAATAATGGAGGCATGTGAAAAAGGACCGGCAGTAATCATGGGGAATTTTAACCTACATGTCGATTGGCCAAATCAAATCGCACGGGGTAGCCTGGAGGAAGAATTCATAGAATGCAAACGGGATTGTTTCTTCCAAAAGTATGTTACAGAACCTACAAGGAAGCAAGCTATCTTAGATCTGGTCCTGTGTAATGAGACAGGAATAATAAACGATCTCCTAGTTAAAGACCCTCTCGGAATGAGTGATCACAGTATGGTTGAATTTTTAATACAGTTTGAGGATGAGGAATTCGTGTCTGAAACGAGCGTGCAATGTTTAAACAAAGGGGACTACAGTGGGATGAGGGCAGAGTTGGCTAAAGTTGACTGGAAACACAGACTAAACGGTGGCACAATTGATGAACAGTGGAGGATTTTTAAGGAGCTCTTTCATAGTGTTCAACAAAAATATATTCCAGTGAAAAAGAAGGATGGTAAGAGAAGGGATAACCAGCCGTGGATAACCAAGGAAATAAAGGAGAGTATCAAATTAAAAACCAATGCGGATAAGGTGGCCAAGGTTAGTGGGAAAATAGAAGATTGCAAATTTTTTAAACAACAGCAAAGTATGACTAAGAAAGCAATAAAGAAAGGAAAGATAGATTACGAAGGTAAACTTGCGGAAAACATAAAAACAAACAGTTAAAGCTTTTATAGGTATATAAAACGGAAAAGATTGACTAAAGTAAATGTTGGTCCTTTAGAAGATGAGAAGGGGGATTTAATAATGGGAAATGTGGAAATGGCTGCGAAGTTAAACAATTATTTTGCTTCGGTCTTCACAGTGGAAGACACAGAAACCATGCCAGAAATTGCTGGTCATAGGAATGTGGGAAGGGAGGACCTTGAGACAATCACTATCACTAGTGGGGTATTGCTGTATTGGCTAATGGGACTCAAGGTAGACAAGTCCACTGGACCTGATGAAATGCATCCCCGCGTATTAAAAGAGATGGCGGAAGTTAAAGCAGATGCATTCGTTATAATCGATTAAAATTCTCTGGACTCTTGGGAGTCACCAGCTGATTGGAAAGCAGCTAATGTAACGCCTCTGTTTAAAAAAGTGGACAGTCAAAAGGCAGGTAAATATAGGCCGGTTAGTTTAACATCTGTCGTGGGGAAAATGCTTGAAACTACATTAAGGAAGAAATAGCGGGATATCTAGATAGGAATATTGCAATCAATCAGACGCAGCGTGGATTCATGAAGGGGACATCACGTTTAACTAATTTACTGGAATTATTTGAGTATATAACGATCATGGTGGATAGAGGTGTACCGATGGATGTGGTGCATTTAGATTTTCAAAAGGCATTCGATAAGGTGCCATACACAAATTTACTGCAGAAGATAAAGGTACGCGGAGACAGTGGAAATGTATCAGCATGGATAGAGATTTTGCTGGCTAACAGAAAGCAGAGAATCGGGATAAATGGCTCCTTTTCGGGTTGGAAATCGGTGGTTAGTGGTGTGCCACAGGGATCGGTGCTGCGACCACAACTGTTTACAATATACATAGGTGACCTGGAAGAGGGTACAGAGTGTAGTGTAACAACATTTGCAAATGAAACAAAGATTAGTGGGAAAGCGGGTTGTGTCGAGGACACAGTGAGACTGCCAAGAGATTTAGATAGGTTAAGCGAATGTGCGAAGTATTGGCAGATGGAATACAATGTCGAAAAGTGTGAGGTCATCCACCTTGGGAAAACAAACAGTAAAAGGGAATATTATTTGAATGGGGAGAAATTACAACATGCTGCGCTGCCGAGGGACCTGGGGGTCCTTGTGCATGAAAAAACAAACAGTAAAAGGGAATATTATTTTAATGGGGAGAAATTACAACATGCCGCGCTGCAGAGGGACCTGGGGGTCCTTTTGCATGAATCCCAAAAAGTTAGTTTGCAGGTGCAAAAGGTAATCAGGAAGGCGAATGGAATGTTGGCCTTCATGGCGAGAGGGATGTCCACAAAGGCAGGGACGTCCTTCTAAAACTGTATAGGGTATTCGTGAGGCCGCACCTGGAGTACTGCGTGTAGTTTTGGTCACCTTACTTCAGGAAGGATATACTAGCTTTGGAGGGGGTACAGAGATGATTTACTCGGCTGATTCCGGAGATGAAGAGGTAAACTTATGAAGAGAGATTGAGTAGACTGTCTTTAAAAGCTGGAGTTCGGAAGGATGAGGTGTGATCTTATAGAAACACTTAAAATAATAAAAGGGATAGACAAGATAGAGGCAGAGAGGTTGTTTCCAGTGGTCGGGGAGACTGGAACTAGGAGGCACAGCCTGAAAATACGGGGGAGCCAATATAAAACCGATTTGAGAAGGAATTTCTTCTCCCAGAGGGTTGTGAATCTGTGTAATTCTCTGCCCATGGAAGCAGTTGAGGCGAGCGCATTGAATTTATTCAAGTCACAGATAGATAGATTTTAAACCAATTTGGGAATTAAGGGTTATGAGGAGCGGGCGAATAAGTGGAGCTGAGTCCACGGCCAGATCAGCCATGATCTTGTTGAAAGGCGCAGCAGGCTCGAGGGGCTAGATGGCCTACTCCTGTTCCTAATTCTTATGTTCTTATGTTCTTATTATATAATTATCGGTTAGCATTACTTTCATAATGCAAAACGAGACGATCGGCTAATCAATGGTGTTTCCAATGATAAAACGTTCATGCAAGCTGGGGCTCGAATTCATGAACCTGAGATTAAGAGCCTTATGAGGTTCCTGTTCGGTGTAGGGGAGCTTTGTTTCGAACCGCGGCATTTTGTAGCCAAGTGAAGGGCGGGAAACCGCTGTTGATGCTGCCTTCGCCGCTTTCTGCCGGCAGCGGCTGATTGGCGAGTGCGGGCTCGGAATGTTGGGGCTTGTCCCGCCCTCACTCACTCTGGAGCTGCGGAAGAGCGATTAGTCGTTTGTTTGTGGCTTTGATTTTCGATGCAGAGCGGCAGGATCCTTTAATAATCTCTCACAGCTGAACTGAATGCACGGAATGTGCAGCTATGAGAAAGGGTTTCTCCACTGTCAGGGCTGCAAACGGGAGGGAGTGAGAAACACTGATCAGAGTTTAAGTGTGTGCAGAACGGTACAAAGAAAGCAGCATCCCCAACAGCATCATGAGACACTGCGCTCTATTAATATTGAAACACTAATATGAATTATTCTTTTTCTTCTAATCATTGATTGAAAACGTTTGCAAAATGTTCCCGCCAGGTTTCCACCCGGGCACTTTTCACGTGTTAGGCGAACGTGATAACCACTACAATACGGAAACGCTGTAGCAGAAGTTGTGTTGGGAACATAACCAGAGCTTTAAGTTCAACAGATGGACTACACTTCAGGAGCTTGCGTTATGAGAATATAAATTCGGTGCAACATTTCGCAAGGCGGTGATTATGGCAGGAATTGATCTCGTGTATCTGTGTCTTTATATATAGCAACAGGAGTGGCCATTCCACAGCAAGTGGTTAGAATCTAGAACACACTCCTTTACATGGCGAGGGAGGCAGACTCAATCTTATCTTTAAAAATGGATTTGCATAAATATCAGAATGAAAAAGAATTGCACAGCAGGGGGTAAATGACCGGGGTGTGGGACTAGTTGAGAGTTGGCATGGCCTCACCGGGCCGAATGGCCTCCTTCCGTGCTGTAATTATTCCTGAATTCTGTGATTCTATAAGTTACTGGCACATTTAATAGTGTGCTTGGAAGCAGGATATTGCAAAGGGACAGGGTATGAGTCGGCACAATTAGAGGCATCTGATTCAGAAGATGCGTGTGCGCGAAAATTTTGGGTTTAATGATTTTAAAGGTATCATTTTGGTTTTGTGAAGTTTCTGTCAGAGAAATGCTTGGGAAAGGATTTTTTTTCTGAAAGGTACTCAGCACTTAATCTTCTTTCTGGATGTTGGAGTCACATTTTCTTTCGATGTTATTCTTCCAGAATGTATATTTTATTTGCTGTTTCACAATAACCAGTCCCTTGCTTTATAGTCTATCTCACTCTATACCCAGTCTCATGTATTGTTACCAGCAAGGTGCATTTTGAAGCAGACCACTAAAGCACAGTGTTTAAAATGGTTTAAGAGGTAAATTGCAGAGCACAGACAAATTATTCATTTGAGGATCTCCTTCAGTTAACATTTCTTTAGCTGTGCAAATGAAGATCATCAGTTAATTAATGAAGTTCTCCCGTGAAACAAGGATAACATTCAACGATTATACATTTTCTACATTTCGAAAGGCACAGGTTAATCACGGCAGCCAACACGATTTGTCAATGAAGTGTCGCGTTTCACTAACTTGATTGCATTTTTGGAGGATGTCACCAGGCGAATCAATGAAGTCCTGCGTATGATGTAGTGTATATGGATTTAATTAATGCTTTCGCTGAAGAAAAAGCCCATGGGATCCAGGGCGAAGTGGAATATCCGATCCAAATTTGGCTCAGAGGCAAAAAGCAAAGGATAATGTTTGATGGGTGTTTTTTGACTGGAAAGATATTTCAAATGCGGTTCCGCAGTTTTCAGTGCTCGGACCATTGCTTTTTATGGTAATTATTAATGATCTAAACTTGAATATAGGGGTTATGATTAAGACGTTTTCAGGTGATAGTCAAATAGGCAGTGTGGTTGAAAATGGAGAAGAAAGCTGGAGACTGCAGGCAGATATCAATCAACTGATAAGGTGGGCAGAACAGTGGCAACTGGAATTTAATCCAGAGACGTGTGAAATCGTGCATTTGGGGTATGCTAACGAGGAAATGGAATGCACATCAACTGGTAGGACATTGAGCAATATAGAAGAACAAAGGGAACTGGGATTGCTTGTCCACAGATCCCTAAACGTAGTTGCCCAATTGAATAAGTTAGTTAAGAACGCAGGCAGAATGTTTGCATTTATTGGCAGAGGCAAGGAAAAGAACAGCAAGTGGGTTAAGCTAGAATTGAATAAATCTCTGGCTCGGCCATAGCATTGAAGTAAGGACGTGATTGCGCTCGAGAGGGTACAGAGGATATTTACGTAGATGTTGCCGGGAGTGGAGCAACTTTGCTGTGGGGGGGTTTGTTTCGGTTGGGTTTGTTTTCCTTGCAACAGAGGTGCTGATGTGCGACACCATTAAAGTACATGAAATTAGGAGGGGCCTCGATATTGTTGATTAAAAAGGCCAATTTCCCATAGTAGAGGGGTCAACAACCACGGGGGCATGAATTAAAAGTAATTAGTATAAAGATGACAGGGGATTTGAAACGGACATTCTTCATCCAGATATATGTGGTAGTCAGGCACTCATGCCTAAATGTGTGGTGGAATGGAGAAATCCTCACCAGATTTAAGAAGTACTTGGATGTTCATTTCAAATGCCGTAAGGTGCAGGGTTACACACCGAAAACTGGACGTTTTTTGGCCGTTGCGGATACGATGGGCCGAAAAGGACTCCTTCCAAGCTGTAAACTTGTATGATTATATAATTATCGGTTAGCGTTTTTTTTTTCATGATGCAAAACGAGGCGATCGGCAAATTAATGGTGTTTCCAGTGATAAAACGTTCATACAAGCTGGGGCTCGACTTCATGAAGTGGAGCAACATTGCTATGAGGAGATTGGATAGGCTGGGTCTGTTCTCCCAGGAACAGAGGAGGCGACAGCATTAAGGTGAATAAATTCAAAGGGCCAATTTCCCACAGAGGAGTGGTGAACAACCAGGGGGCATAAATTAAAAGTGATTAGTATAAGGTTTAAATGGGAATTGAAGGGAAAATTATTCTTCCAGATGTTTAGGAGGTTTGGAAGTCACTGCCTGAAAGTGTGCTGGAGGGAGAAACCCTCACCACATTTAAAAAGCACTTGCATGTGAATTTGAAATGCCGTAACGTCCAGGGTGACACACCTAAAAGTGGACATTTGTTGGCCGGTGCGCATACGATGGGACGAAAAGCACTCCTTCCAAGCTGCACACTTCTATGATTATATAATTAGCGGTTTGCATTATTTTCATGATGCAAAACGAGGCGATCGGCTAATTAATTGTGTTTGTAGTGATAAAACGGTCATGCAACATGGGGCTCGAATTCATGAACCTGAGATTAAGAGTCTTATGAGGCTGCTGTTTGGTGCACGGGGAGCTTTGGCTTATTCCGTGGCATTTTGTACCCCAGTGAAGGGCGGGAACCCGCTTTTGATGCTGCCTTCGCCGGAAACCTCTGGCCGCGGCTAACTGGCGAGTGCGGGCTCGGAATGTTGGGGTTTGTCCCGCCCTTAATCACTCTGGAGCTGGGGAAGAGCGATGAGTCGATCGGTTTATTAGTGTCTATGATCTTCGATGTACGCGGCAGGATCCTTTAATCTTCTCTCACAACTGAACTGAATGCACGGAATGTGAAGCTTTGAGATGGTCAGTGCTTGAAACGGGGGCGTTTGAGAAACACTGAGCAGAGTAAAAATGTTTGCAAAACGGTACAATTAAATCAGCAACTCCAACAGCGTCATGAGACATTGCACTGTGTTAATAGTGAACCACTTATATGAATTATTCAATTTCTTCTAATCATTAATAGAACACGTTTGCAAAATGTTCCCGTCAGGTTTCCAACCGGGGACTTTTCGCATATTACGCGAACGTGATAACCACTACACTACGGAAATGCTGTGGGAGAAGCTCTGTTAGGCACATAAACAGAGCTTTAAGCTCAACAGATAGACTACACTTCAGGAGCATGCGTTATGAGAATAGAAATGCGGTGCTACATTTTGCAAGGTGGTGAATGTGGCAGGAATTGATCCCGTCTTTCTCTGTCTTTATACATAGGAACAGGAGTGGCCATTCCTCAGCAAGTGGCTAGAATCTGGAACACACTGTTTAAATGGGGGTGGAGGCAGACTCATTCTTATCTTTCAAAATGGAGTTGGTTAACTATCCGAATGAAACAGAATTGCACATCAGCGGGTAAATGACCGGGTGTGGGACTAGTTGAGAGTTGGCTTGGCATCTACGGGTCGAATTGCCTTCTTCCGTGCTGTAATTATTCCTGAATTCAATGATTCTATAAGTTACTGGCACATTTAATAGTGTGCATGGAAGCAGAATATTGCAAAGGGACATGGTATGACTCGGCACAATTAGAGGCATCCAATTCAGAAGATGCGTGTGCGCCAAAATTCGATTTAATTACTTTAAAAGTATCATTTTGGTTTTGTGAAGTTTCCGTCATAGAAATGTTTGGGAATGGATTGTTTTGCTGAAAGGCATTCAGCATTTAATCTTCTTTCAGGATGTTGGGTTCACATTTCCTTTTGATGTTATTCTTCCAGAATGTATATTTTATTTGGTTTTTCACAATAACCAGTCCCTTGCTTTACAGTCCATCTCACTGTAACCCCAGTCTCATGTATTGTTACCAGCAATGAACATTTTGAAACAGACCACTAAAGCACAGTGTCTAAAATCGTTTAAGAGCTACATTGCAGAGCACAGACAAATTATTCAATTGAGGACTCTCCTTCAGTTAACATTTATTTAGTTGTGCAAATGAAGATCATCAATTTATTAATGATGTTTTCCCGTGAAAGCAGGGTAACATTAAACGACTATACATTTTCGACATTTCGAAAGGCACAGCTTAATCACAGCAGACAGCACGATTTGTTCAGGAAGGGTCGCGTTACTTGATTGCATGTTTGGAGGAAGTCACCAGGTGAACCGATGAAGTACATCATATGATGCAGTGTATATGGATTTTTTTAATGCATTCGCTAAGGTCACACTTGGCAGACTGATCATGAAATTAAAATTCCATGGGATCCAGGGCGAAGTGGCAAATTGGATTACTATTTGACTCAGATGCAGGAATCAAAGGGTAATGTTCGATGGGTGTTTTTGTGACTGGAAGGATGTTTCAAGTGCGGTTCCACAGTTTTCAGTGCTAGGACCATTGCTTTTTATGGTAATCAGCAATGATTTAAACTTGAATATAAGGGTTATGATTTAGACGTTTTCAGATGATAGTAAAATAGGCAGTGTGGTTGAAAAAGAAGAAGAGAGCTGGAGACTGCCGGCTGATAGCAATCAACTGGTAAGGTGGGCAGAACAGTGGCAAATGAAATTTAATCCAGAGACGTGTGAGATCGCGCATTTCTGGAGGGCTAACAAGGAAAGGGAATACACATCAACTGGTAGGACATTGAGAAATAAAGAGGAAAAAGGGAAATGAGATTGCATGTCCACAAATCCCTGAAGGTAGCTGGCCAATTGGATAGGTTATTTAAGAAGGCATATGGAATGGATACATTTATCGGCAGAGGCAAGGAACAGAACAGCAAGTGGGTTATGGTAGAACATTTTAAATTTCTGGTTGGGCCATAGCTGTAGTACTGCGTGAAGTTCTGGTCACCGCATTGAAGGAAGGACGTGATTGTGCTGTAGAGGGTACAGAGGAGATTGACTTAGATGTTGCCGGGAGTGGATCAACTTTGCTATGAGGAGATTGGATAGGCTGTGTTCATTTTCCTTGGAACAGAGGAGGCTGACGGGCTACTGCATTAAGATGTATAAAATTCGGAGGGGCCTAGATATTGCAGATTAAAAGTGCTTATTTCCCAAAGCAGAGGGGTCAACAACCAGGGGGCATAAATTACAAGTAATTATTATAAGGGTTAAAGGGGATTTGAAGGGAAAAATCTTCATGCAAATGTTTGTTGGGGTCTGGAACTCACTGGCTGGGAGAAACCCTCACCACATTTAAAAAGTACTTGGATGTGCATTTGAAATGCCGTAACGTGCAGGGTTACACACCTAAAAGTGATTTGTTGGCCGGTGCGGATACGATGGGACAAAAAACACTCCTTCCAAGCTGCACACTTCTATGATTATATAATTAGCGGTTTACATTACTTTCATGATGCAAAACGAGCATTCGGCTCATTAATGGTGTGTCCAGTGATAAAACGGTCATGCAAGCTGGGGCTTGAATTCATGAACCGGAGATTAAGCGTCTAATGAAGCTGCGGTTTGGTGTACGGGGAGCTTAGGTTCCTACCGTGGCATTTTGTAGCCCAGTAAAGGGCGGGAAACCGCTGTTGATGTTGCATTCGCCGCTTTCCGCCTGCAGCGGCTGATTTGCGAGTTCGTGCTCGGAATGATGGGGCTTGTCCCGCCCTCAGTCACTCTGGAGCTGGGGAAGAGGGATTAGCATATGGGTTTGTTTGTGGCTTTAATCTTCGATGCGGCGCGGCAGGATCCTTTAATAATCTCTCACAACTGAACTGAATGCACGGAATGTGCAACTATGAGATGGGATTTCTCCACTATCAGTGCTGCAAAAGGGAGGGAGTAGGAAACACTGAGCAGAGTTTAAATCTGTACAGAAAGGTGCAAAGAAATCAGCAAATCCAACAACGTCGTGGGACACTGCACTCTGTTAATATTGAACAACCAATAGGAATTATTCAATTTCTTCTAATCATGAATTGAACACGTTTGGATAATATTTCAGCCCGGTTTCCTTTCGCGTGTAATAACCACTACCCTGCGGAAACGCTGTCGCAAACGCAGTGTTGGGAACATAACCAGAGCTTTAACGTGAACAGCTGGACTACATTTCAAGAACTTGCATTATGTGAATATAATGACGCTGCTATATATAGCAAGGTTTTGACTGTGGCAAGAATTGATCCCGTGTTTCTCTGTCTTTATGCATAGGAACAAGAGTGGCCATTCCTCAGCAGGTGGTTAGAATCTGGAATACACTGCTTTAAATGACGGTGGAGGCAGACTCAATTTTATATTTCAACATGGAGTTGGCTAAGTATCCGAAGGAATAAAATTGCACAGCTGCGGGTCAATGACGGGGGAGTTGGACGAGTTGAGAGCTGGAATGGGATTGACGTGCCGAATGTGGTTCTGCCATACTGTAACCGTTCCCTTATTCTGTGAATCTATAAGTTAGTGGCACATTTAATAGTGTGCATGGAAGCAGAATATTGCAAAGGGACATGGATTGAGTCGGCAGAGCGAGAGGCAACTGATTCAGAAGATTCGGGCGCGCGAAAATTCGGGTTTATGATTTTAAAAAGCATCATTTTTATTTTGTGAAGTTTCGGTCAGAGAAATGTTTGGGAAAGCAATTTTTTGCTGAAAGGGACTCAAAAATTACTTGTCTTTCAGGATATTGGCGTCATCCTGGAAGAATAAGTTCGAAAAGAAATGTGACGCCAATATCCTGAAAGAAAAGTAATTGTTGAGTCCCTTTCAGCAATAACCAGTCACTTGCTCTACAGTCGATCTCACCGTATCCCAGGTCTCATGTATTCCTACCAGCAATGAACATTTTGAAGCAGACCACTAAAGCACAGTGTCTAAAATGGTTGAAGAGGTAAGTTGCAGAGCACAGTCAAATTATTCAATTAAGGACTCTCCTTCAGTTCACATTTCTTTAGTTGTGCAAATGAAGAACATTAGTTAATTGATGATATTTTCCCGTGAAAATAGGATAACATTTAACGATTATACATTTTCTGCATTTCGAAAGGCACGAGTAAATCTGGACAGTCAGCACGATTTGTTAAGGAATGGTGGCGTTTGACTAACTTGTTTCATTTTTGGAGGAGTTCACCAGATGGGTCGATGAAGCAGTGCGAATGATGTAGTCTACATGGATTTTATTAATGCTTTCGCTAAGGTCCCACATAGCAGACTGGTCATGAAAGTAAAAGCCCAACAGAATTAGGGCGAAGTGGCAAATTGGATGCAACTTTGTGTCATAGGCAGGAAGCAAAGTGTCATTCTTGATGGGTTTTTTTGTGAATGGAAGGATCTTTCCAGGGTGGTCCCGCTGTCTTCAGTGCTAGACCCATTGCTTATTATGGTATTTATCAATAATCTAAACTTGAATATAGGGGTTATGATTAAGACGTTCAGAGGCAAAAGTAAAATAGGCAGTGCGGTTGATAATGAAGATGAAAGTTGGAGACTGCAGGAAGACATCAATCAACTGACAGGTGGGCAGAACAGTGGCAAATGGAATTTAATCCAGAGACATGTGATATCGTTGCATTTGTGGAGGGCTAACAAGGAAATGGAATACACATCAACTACTAGGACATTGAGAAGTGTAGAAGAACAAAGGCAACTGGGATTACATGTCCACATATCCATGAAGGTAGCTGGCTGGTTGGATAAGTTGGTTACGAAGGCATATCGAATCGTTGCATTTATTGACAGAGGCATGGAATAGAAGAGCGACTGGGTTATGCTTGACATATATAATATTCTGCTGAGGCCAAAGCTGGAGTACTGCGTGCAGTTCTGGTCACATCATTCAATGAAGGACTTAATTGTGCTGTTGTGGGTACAGAGGAGATTGACGTAGATGTTGCCGGGAGTGCAGCAACTTTGCTATCAGGAGAGATTTGATAGGCTGCGTGTTATTTTCCTTGGACGATAAGGGGCTGATTGGCGACTGCATTATGGTGTATACAACTCGGAGGGTGCTAGATATTGTTGATTAAAAGGGAAAATGTCACATAGTAGAGGGGTTAAAGTAATTAGTATAAGGGTTACGGGGATTTGAATGGAACATTCTTCATCCAGATGTTTGTGGGGGTCTGGCACTCATGTCTGAAAGTGTGGTGGTGGGATAAACCCTCACCACATTTAAAAATACTCGGATGTGCTTTTTAAAAGCCGTAAGTTGCAGGGTTACACACCGAAAACTGGACATTTGTTGGCCGGTGTGGATTCGTTGTGCCGAAAAGGACTCCTTCCATGCTGTAAACTTCTATGATTACATAATGTCGGTCAGCATTACTTTCATGATGCAAAACAAGGCGATCGGCTCATTAAGGGTGTTTCCAGTGAAAAACCGTTCATGTGGGCTGCGGCTCGAATTCACGTGCCAGGGATTAAGTGTTTTCTGAGACTTCTGTTCGGTGTACGGGGAGCTTTGCCTCAAAGCGCAGCATTTTGCAGCCCAGTGAAGAGCGGTAAACTGCAGTTGATGCTGCATTCGCCGCTATCCGCCGGCAGCGGCTAATTGGCGAGTGCGGGACTGGAATTTAGAGGTTTGTCCCGCCCTCACTCATTCTGGAGCTGGGGAAGAGCGATTTGTCGATGGGTTTGTTTGTGACTTTAATTTTCGATGCGGCGCGGCAGGATCATTAATAATCTTTCACAGCTGAACTGAATGCATGGAATGTGCAGCTTTGAGATGGGATTTCTCCACCGTCAGGGCTGCAAACAGGAGGGAGTGAGAAACACTGTGTAGATTTTGAGTGAGCACAGAATTTTAGTGCAGAGAAATCCGCAAATGCAACAGCGTCATGAGACACTGCATTCTGTTAATATTGAACCAGAGATATGAATTATTCAATTTGTTCTAATCATTAATGTAACACGTTTGCAAAATGTTTCCACCCAGTCTCGAACCAGTGACCTTACGCGTCTTAGGCGAACAGGATAACCACTACACTACAGAAATGCTGTGCTAGCATTATTGTTGCGTATATAACCAGAGCTTTAAGATCAACAGCTTGCCGACACGTCACGAGCTTGCGTTATGAGAATAGAATGACTGTGCTGCAGTGAGCAAGGTTTTGAGTGTGGCAGGAATTGATCCTGTGTTTCTCAAACTTTATACACAGGAACAGGAGTGGCCATTCCTCAGCAAATGGTTAAAATCTGGAATACACTGCTTAAAAGGGCGGTGGAGCCAGACTAAATCTTATCTTTCAATACGGAGTTGGATAAATATCCGAAGGTATAAAATTGTACAGCTGCGGGTAAATGACAGGGTGGGTGTGACTAGTTCAGAGTTGGCATGGCCTCTACGGGCCGAATGTGGTTCTTCCATACTATAACCATTCCCTTATTCTGTGATTCTATAAGTTAGTGGCATATCTAATAGGGTGCATGGGAGCAGAATATTGCAAAGCGACATGGATTCAGTCGGCAGAATTCGAGGCATCTGATTGGAAGATTTGGGTGCGTGAAAATTCGGGTTAAATGACTTTGAAAGGAAAATTTTTCTTTTGTGAAATTTCGGTCAGAGAAATGTTTGTGAAAGGAATTTTTCACCGACCGGGAGTCAGCATTTCTTCTTCTTTCTGGCTATCGGGGTCACATTTCTTTTCGAAGTTATTGTGTTCCTAACACAGATGCGACTGCACACAGGGAGTTTAAAGGGAGAGTGATCTCAGTCTTTATTAAGACACTCCAGAGTGAGGAACAGGTCTTAGTGGCCGGCTTATATACAATACTCCCAAGGGATGCTGGGATCCCTTGGGTCTTCAGTGGATGCGCTCCCTGGTGGCGGAACATGGGAGTGCATGCTTAGTCGGAACAGAACATCACTCACCGCCCCGGCCCCCCCAAAGTCAAAATGAAATCTATTTACAACTTGAAGCGGTCGGGAGCCTTTCTTTCCCTGGTAGACCGCCTCGGTACAAATGTCTGTTCTTCTGCGTTGGCTGTGCCCTCGCTGGGTTGGCGTGTTTTTGGCCCTGCAGAGCTGCTGGGTGAGCCTGGCCTTGCTGGGATGATGGGCATGATGGGTTCGATTTCCTAGTCTGAGGTGGTGTCAGTGAGCTTTGGGTGTGTGTTGTTGGCTCGAAAAAGGTGGTGTCTGCTGTGGGTTGCTCAGGGCTGTCTGTGAACCGCAGCCTCCTTTTGTCCAGGTGCTTTCTGCAAAGTTGTCCATTGTCTAATTTGACTACAAACACCGTACTCCCTTCTTTAGCTATCCCCGTGCCCGCGATCCACTTGGGACCATGTCCATATCTATCAAATACACAGGGTCATTCAGATCAAATTCCCGTGACACAGTGGCACGACCATCGTTTACATTTTGTTGCTGCCGCCTATTCTCTACCTCATCATGCAGGTTGGGGTGAACCAGCGAGAGTCTGGTTTTAAGTGTCCTTTTCATGATTAGCTCAGCTGGCGGCACCCCGGTGAGCGAGTGGAGTCTCATGCAGTAGCTGAGCAATACTCGAGACAGGCGTGTTTGGAGTAAGCCTTCTGTGATTCGTTTAAGGCTCTGTTTGATTGTTTCGAAAATAGGTGCAGGAGTAGGTCATTCGGCCCTTCGAGCCTGCACCGCCATTCAATGAGTTCACGGTTGAACATGCAACTTCAGTACCCCTTTTCTGCTCTCTCGCCATACCCCTTGATCCCTCTGGTTGCAAGGGCTACATCTGAGTACTTCTCGCGATGCCTGCGCATTGGAGGCTGGTTTGAGCGGGGCCGTGGTGAATGTTTGATCCCATTGCGGTTCATGACTTATTTCAATTCGCCACTGGTCAAACATGGCCCGTTGTCACTGACCAGTATGTCAGGCAGGCCGTGGGTGGCAAACAGAGCCCTCAGGCTTTCAATGGTGGCAGTGGCGGTGCTTCTCGACATTATTTCACTTTCAATCGATTTTGAAAAAGCATCTACCACCGTTAAGAACATTTTACCTAGAAACGGGCCCACATAGTCGATGTGGAAACTCGACCATAGTCTGGAGTGCCAGGACCACAAACTTAGTGGTGCCTCTCTAGGCGCGTTGCTCAACTGAGCACACACACTGAATTACCGCACACAGGCCTAAAAGTCAGAGTCGATACCGGACCACTACATTTGGGATCTGGCTATCGCTTTAATCATTACTATACCCGGGTGTGTGCTGTGGAGATCCCAGATTAATGTCTCCCTGCCCTTTTGGGGTAGGACGACGCGTTTTCCCCACAACAGGCAGTCTGCCGAAATAGACAGCTCGTCATTTCTCCGCTGGAACGGCTTGATTAGCTCTTGCTTTTCAACGAGGAAGCTGGCCCAGCTCCCATGCAGCACAACGTTTTTAACTTGAGACAACAGATTATCATGTCTGGTGGAAGTCCGAAACTGGCGGACCGTGATAGGTGATCGATCATTTTCAAAAGCTTCCATGGCCAACAATAAGTCTGCGGGCTGCGCCACCATCAACAAGTTTGCATGCTGCGCCATTTGCAACCCCGTGGTGCGCAATGCGAGCCGACTGAGAGCAGCCGCACATTTCTCGGTGCCTGGCCTGTGGTGGATGATACAGTTATCAGCTGATAGCCCGAGTGCCCACATTTTTACGCGGGCTGAGGCATTAGTATTTATCCCTTGATTTCAGCGAAAAGGGATATGAGGGACTTGTGATAGGTTTCCAGCTCAAATTTGAGGCCAAACAGATATTGATGCATATTCTGTACCCTAAACACACAATCTAATGCCTCTTTCTCAATCTTGCTGTAGGCTCTCTCGGACATAGACAAGCTCCTGGAGGCAGAGGCGTCAGGTTGCAACTTCCCCTCAACTTTAGCTCGTTTTAATCCACACCCGACTCTTTACGACGCCGCATCACATGCTAGCAGAAGTCTTTCGCACGGGTTACACAATAAAAGCAGCTTGTGAGAGCATAAAATGTTTCTTGCTTTCTCAAAAGCAATGACTGTTTTTTTTCCCCATGCCCAGTTCTCACCTTTACGCAATAACACATGTAGGGGCTCTAAGAAGTTGCTTAACCCCGGTAGGAAGTTAGCAAAATAGTTGAGGTGTTCCAGGAACGACTGCAGCTCGGTGACGTTATGTGGCCGGGGTGCATTCCTGATAGCCTCTGTCTTGGCGTCTGTGAAACGAATGCCATCCGCTGCGATCTTTCTCACCAAAAACTCCACTTCTGTTGCCATGAAGATGCATTTCGACCTCTTCAGCCGCAGCCCTACACGATCCAGTCGCTGGAGGACGTCCTCCAGGTTATGTCGATTCTCGGCGGGGTTCCGACCCGTGACCAATATGAAGTCCTGAAAGGCCACCGTCATTGATACCGACTTGAGGAGGCATTCCAAGTTTTTCTGGAAGATTACTACAGCCAACCAAATTCTGAACAGGCATTTGTTGTAGATGAACAGCCCCTTATCCATGTTGATGCCGGTCAGGCCCTTTGAAGAATCCTCCAGGTCGTGTGTCATGCAGGCCGAAGTCAGGACGAGCTTGGTGAACGTCTTGACTCCTGCCAGCGTCGCAAATAGGTCGTCTGCCTTAGGTAGTAGATACTGGTTCTGTAGCGAGAAACTATTAATAGTCACTTTATATTCACCGCAAATCATAACCGTACCATCACTTTTGACTACTAGAACAATCGGGCTGTCCCACTCGCTGAGCTCCACTGGGGAGATGATGCCCTCGCGTTGCAGCCTGTCCAACTCGATTTCCACTCTCTCCCTCATCATGTGACGTACCGGTCGCGCCTTGTGGTGAATGGGCCCTGCCTCTGGGATCAAGTGGCACATTCGCCCCGAAAAAGTTTCCAATGCCTGGCTCAAAAAGAGGAAGGATACTTGTTAAGAACCTGGGTTCATGATGCCTCATCGACATGTGGTAAGGCTCGGATTTCATCCCAGTTCCTGCTGATTATGCCCAGCCAGCTCCTTCCAAGCAGTGTAGGGCCATCGCCCCGGACAATCTAGAGTGGTAGTTCTTGCAGCGTGCCCTTGACCATGGTCCTGCCCAGGACAGTGATAAGCTCTTTGGTGTCCGTTCTCAATTTCGTGTGGATGGGGCTCAGGACTGGTCTGAATGCCTTGTTTCACCAGATAATTTCAAGCATATTTTTACTCATGATGGATTGTCTATTGCCAGTGTCCAGTTCTATGGCTACGGTTAAGTCATTCAATGTTACGTTTAGCATTTCAAGTGGACATGTCATCGAAAATGTGTGTATCCCGTATACTTCATCATCTGCCTCCTCTCTCTGATGCTCGAAATTGCATTGGTCCGCCATGGACTGATCTTCCTATGCCACGTGGTGGTTAGCAGGTTTTGCAGAGCGTGCAGCTCGTTTGCAAGCATCGTTGGAGATGTCCTATTGTAGCACAGCTCTTGCAAGCTTACCATTTGAGGCGGCATGAATAGGCGGAATGGAAGCCTCCACAGCGCCAAGTTGTGATTTGCCTTGCATTCATCCTTAGTTGGGGACTGTGAGTCATCTGGGTCATAGAAACATAGAAACATAGAGGCCTGCTGGCAGTTTCAGAGTCGTGGGTTCTGCCCTATCCATTTCTGCTTGCATAAACAGTTCGAGTTAATTTATGAACATTGCTAGCACTTGTTTGCTGAGAGATTTGTTTGGTGCTATCACTGGTTGAAAAAAGCTCGTGTGCTATCGGAATGGCCTGGCTGAGGGTCGGTGTCTCGAGAGTCAGTAGGATGGTCTCGTGGGCAATTCCCAGTACAAAAAGTCTCTGAGCATTTCTCCAAGTAGCCATCAAACTCACATTTTCCTGCAAGTCGCCTTAGTTCGGCGACATAGCTCAGCAATTCCTGACCTTCAGATCACTGGCACGTGTAGAATCGATAAGTTGCCATCAGCACGCTCTCTCTCGGTATAAGTTGCTCCTCATACGACTTATCTGTGGGTTTCACCGGAGTCAGAACATTCTTCATGAGGCTGTAGGCTGCAGGTCGGTTCCCCGCAGACTGTGAGTAAGACCGCTCTCCTTTTTGTAGCGCATCCTTCCCCGTCCAGCTCGATGGCTACAAATTACTGGTCTAGTCGTTCGAGAAAGGCTTCCCAGTACTCACCCTCCGAGAACTTCTCCAGGATGCATACAGTTTGCTGCATCTTTGCGTTGGATTCGTATTCATGTCGCCATTTACAGTGTTCCTAACACAGATGAGGCTGCACACAGGGTGGTTAAAGCAACAGTGACCTCAGTCTTTAATAAGACACTCCAGAGTGAGGAACAGGCCTTACGGGCCGGCTTATATGCTGTGCACTCAAAAGATGCTGGGATCCCTTGGGACTTCAGGGGATGAGCTCCCTTGTGGTGGAACATGGGCGTGCATGCTTTAAAGATACACAGCATAAAACATGTTCTGGCTTTCATTGGTTTTACTTACCAACATGTTTACCTGCCCTCTCTCTCTCTTTGCATTCCTGATCTTCATTTTTAATTTTACCGCTTCACCTTCTATAGTCCTGTTGGGTTTCTGCAGAATTGTGCACTCGGTGCTGTCATAAGCCTCCGTGTTTTCTTACCCTGTGTGCCACTTTAAATCCACGGGCTCTAGATTTGTTCTGCCCACTCTTTTGCTTTATGGGAACATACTTGCCCTGAACCCTCATTTTCACCTCCTTAAATGCCTCTCACTGATATGACATGGATTTGCCTTCAAGTCGTTGTTTCCAATGGATAAATCAAATCTCAACTCAGTAAAATTGGCTTTTCCCCAAATGCAACCATTTATTTCTGGTCTATCCTTAAGCTTTTCCATTACGACACCAAATCTAACTGAATCACTAGGTGGAAAAACTCTCACAGTGATAATCATACCACCAGCCCAGATTAATCACCTAAATTTAAGACCAGAACCATGCACTCCCTTGTTGGTCTTGCTACATACTGGATAAAAAATGTTCCCCTGAATATATTTTAGTAATTCTTCACCCTCAATAACTGTCAAATTGATTATATCTCAATTAATATTAGGGTAGTTGCAATCGCTTTGATATGACAGTTTCGTTTTGCACATAATGGATCATGATTCATTCGAGGCCGAACTTTGTATTTGCAGCATCACATTAAACATCATCCTGTTAAATGTCTTTGGCTGAATCTTTCCTCGATGTCACAAGGATTTGGATGATATTCTTAGAATAAGGGACCGCACATTTACAATTGAGATGAGAAGAAATGTATTCTCTCAGAGGTTTGTTAACCTATGGAATTCTCTGCCCCAGAGAGCTGTGGAGGCTGGGTCATTGACGATAGTTATGTCGGACTGAGACAGATTTTTGAGAGGTAAGGGATTAAAGAGTAATGGAGTACGGGCAGGGACGTGAAGCTGAGTCCATGATCAGATCAGCCATTATCTTATTGAATGTCAGAATTGGATCGAGTGGCCAGTTGTCTACTCCTGTTCCTATTTCCTATGTTCTTATGTTGTTATTTAGTTAACGTTCGAAACAAACACTGGAATTCCTTCAGCATCAGACCACTGACTGAAAATGAGATAAACGCAAAAAGATAGCGGCAGTATCGGGTCAGATGGTGCAATAGACAAGAGAGATGGTTGGATCCAAAACGCACAATGGCGAATTTCTTCCCTGGTGAAAGAATTTTACATTTAACTATGGAAGCTCCAGTTGCCACTCGGATTAACGCTCCAGTCGCTGCAGGGTGTGAGTCCAATTCCACCGCTGTCATAATTTCTAGCGGGGCAAATTTTGGCCTCATCAAAAAAATCTATCTTTTCTCAGCAGTGCTGTGTTTGACTTTGCTCTGGTGAGAGCAGACCTGTAGCAGCTGATCTGGGGCGCTGTAACCGTATAGTGGTTAGTACTCTGCGTTGTGATCGCAGCAATTTAGGTTCTAATCGGAATTATGGCAATGTTTGCTTTTTACATTTTGTCCTCTATGGCACCTGCTGATAGAACACAGCAAAACATCAATCTTTACTATTCTGAAAAAAGATTATTTTGTCGGGGGTACAAACATGTTTAGTCATTCGATCGCGCCTCTTGTCTCAGCTTTTCCTCATTTCCAGAAATAATAGTCCTTTGCTTAGAATTCTCCCCACAACAGTTGTCATGGCAGCAACAGTGGCTGCCTGGGCTAATGGAAAAAGCGCCTGACTTCGATACTAACAAAGTCCTGTCCTGGTCGTTTAATTCACCGGGTCAGATGTTATTTTTTTATCTGTTCTGAATCCGTTTCAAAACAGAACATTTCTAGCACTCCATCACCTGAAGCAACGAAAGGTCTTCGACTGACAGACGCGAATTGTAGATTTGAACATTGTTGCAACTGGGTGCACAGGCAGAACTAGCGGCGAGTTCCGTTTGTCGCACAGATTTGTTTTTGGATGCAAAAAGCAGAAAGCAAACTGACTGATTACATAGTAGTAGTAATTTTAGGTTAAGGTGAAGAACTGCGAATCCATTTTGCGCTGCATGCACGAATTCAAATATAATCCTCATTGTTGTTTCTTTAAATATTTGATGCCCTTGCTTGCTTTATTATTCAACGTAAGCTTCGCGTCCAAATTCAACTTTTCATCTTTGTATGCAACGCTCAGCACATGTCATGTCTCAAATTACTAATATGTACAGTAAAGCGAAAACGTTTGTAGGATTATGATGTGTGGGACTAATTTGATATCTCTCTCAGAGACGCAAAACAGGCAAGATGGGTGATAAAACGTTCTTCTTTCCCGAAAGAATATGAGATTTCAATACGCAATGAGTTGTGTTGTATTTTTATTGGAGGCTCTTTGTCATCGCGATTTGATTCGCACTTTGCGATTTTCAGTGTTGAAATGGGACAGATCCAGGGTTTTGTCAAAAATCACGTCTCAGAGCCGAAAGGCACTGCAAATAAATCAATAATTTAATTTAAAAATGTGTACATTTGCGCCGTCTTTTCGTGATTATCCAAAATCACAGAGCTTCAAAGGAGCAACGTTAAAACCAACCAACTGAGTAAAGTTATAGGTTTCCCGGTGTGTGTGGCTCTCTGTCTCATTGGATGTCTTACACACGTGGCAGGTGAGGAGCGGCTGTGTAAAGAGCGGGAGCAGAGTGGAGCGGATGTTAAAAGAGCGGGAGAAGAGTGGAGCGGATGTTCAAAGAGCGGGAGCAGAGAGTAGCGGCTGTTTACTGAGCGGGAGCAGAGAGGAGCGTCTATTTTACAGATCGGGAGCAGAGAGGAGCGGCTGTTTACAGAGCAGGAGCAGAGAGGAGCGGCTGTTTACAGTCCGGGAACAGAGAGTAGCGGCTATTTATGGAGCGGGAGCAGAGAGGAGCGGCTGTTTACAGAGCGGGAGCAGAGAGGAGCGGCTGATTACAGAGCGGGAGCAGAGCTGAGAGAGAGTCCCTGGTGCTGAACCAGTGGCGTGTTTCGAGCAGTTGCTGAATAAATAATTTTTCAGCATCTGAATTACCTCGCTGTGCTTTATTGTGCTTCACTTTGTATTAATAAAACGCAATAATTAATTACGCTGACTTGAAGATTAAATAACAAAACAATGTAAGCTTTGGTAGTTCAGGCATAGAATTCCCACCTGCCACGCGGGAGACATGGTTATTGTGCAAAAAAGAAACTTAAAACATCCCTTAAAAATTGTTGGCTTATAAAGTATAAATTTAATTAAATCTGTGTGCGAAAACCGAAAGTAACAGATCACTTGTTTCTGAGAATATTTATTGCACCAACAATGAACAGCTCTTCCTTCAACGTGAAGCTGGCCCAATGACAATGTGCGATTTCGATGTGCTTGAAACCCACTGCCGCCTGATCTGGAATCAGAATGTCTACCATTGCAGCACAAGATCTAAAGGCGACAAGTGCAGCCGCATCTATAAGAAGGATCAAGTCGCGTGCGGAGACCTGGCCTGGAAATCATCGCGGTCCAGGCTTGCCATACCATCAGCAGGCCGAGGCCTTTAGAGGGAGAGGCGTGCGGCGACATTCCACTACAGGGAGCAGCGCGTGCTGCTGCAGGAGGGCGATGGCTGAGAAGCTAGGTCACTGATTGCAGTGCAGGCAGACACAGCTGGAGCGGTGAAGGAGCGGCAAGAGTCCACAGCTGGAAGTGACTGTTCCCAAGAGACGCGTGAATCTGGTGCCCAGAAGAGACGAGAGCCCAGGGGCAGCATGGGCCAGCCCACACAACGACATGTGTGCGCACTCGGTCTGTGCAGCAGAGTTGGTCTCCAGTTTGTGTTGCGTATTCCTTGCCATGGATCAAGTACTTGCTCTATCAAGACCGTGTGATTGCTGGTGTGCAACGGCCATCACACATTAAAAATTCCAATAACGATGTAGGTCGGGATCTGGAATATTATGTCCTCCATTGATACACCATTGATACTCAGTGCTGTTTGACGTGGTAGCAAGTCATCCTCGCTACGAGAGACTGCCCATGATGATGATAAAAAGAAAATGCTGGAAATACACAGAAGGTCAGGCAGTATCCGGGAGAGCGAAACAGAGTTAACGTTTCAGTTCGATGATGGTCCCTCAAAACATGTCTTGAGGAGGGTGCAATAAGCTGCAGCTGTTAAAATGCGGGAGCATAGAAGACATGGGTTCGATTTCCAGCCAATTGCAATCCACCGGCTTTCGATTGAAGTTCAGTATTCATATTCAATTTTAAAAATTACATGAAGCGCTGTGCAAAAGAAAACTCCCATTTGGGGGTTTCAGCCCGTCATATCTCGGTCTGTGACGCTGCTCCATTTGCTTTGCAATCCCCGCTCTGCATACTTCCGCCAGGCTGGGACTATGTTCATCTTAAAAACAGTTGTTGGTCTTCTGGTGACAAGAAAGCTAACTGCCTTAATTGCACATTGCAGCAACAGGATATACATATAAATCAGCTTTCGACCAATCGGCATTGCTTGTTTCCGAAGCTGGGCGGCATATTTTTCAATTCATTCACGATGTGGCTTGTTTACTGTTCCAACAAGATGACTACGTAAATGACTTGTCTTGGGATCGCAACCACGTCCGTATCACGCACACCATGGCATAGGTGAGGATTGCTAAATGGACCTCCAGCTAATCTATTCTGTTATTAAATGAATGTAGACTCAAAACAGTAGCGGGAACATTAATGCTGGCACAGGAAAACCAACGCTGGAGCACTCAAAGACCCTATTAAGAATGTCCTATTTAGATAACGCCTTGCAACCAACTTCAGAAATTCCAGTCAGCCGGAGAGGCAGACTGTCCACAGTGCCTGGTCGGCCTTCAAGGCCTGTATTGCTGGCATCGCTGCAGAGACGCTTGATAAATCCATGAGGAAACATCAAGATTGGTTCGACGAGAATGACCAGTAGATCCAGGAGCTAAAAAGCCACAGATGAAAGTCGTTGTTGAATTTGAAACAGATGCACATTTCGAGAGAAATAAAGCAGTTATTTATACGTCTGAAGGGCGCGATCCAAGATAAATCTCGCGACCTAAATAACAGATGGTGAGTGGAAATAGCGCAGGAGATTCAGCAACGAGCTGACAAACACGACGTGCAAAAATCATTGGCGCAACCAAGACCAATTATGATCAAGCAGTGAAGTGTGTACCCCACTGAGGGCCAGAAACAGAAGATTAATTAGAAGGACAGAGAAGCTGTCAGTGCCCGCTGGAAGGCATACTTCAAGATCTGCTTATCAGGAACTCTGTCTTCATCATGAGTGTCCTCGATTCCATCTGACAGCTTGCTACCCTTCACCAACTCAGCCTGGCACAACATTCAAAAGGCCACCCGTTAATTGAAGAACAAGAAGGCCTCAGCAGCACATGGAATCCTCCCCGAAGCACTAAAGATTGGCGGCGAATTACTTTTGGCGCGATTTCATTAACTGAGTTCTCTTATTTGGAAGGAGGAGTGCAGACCAGCAGATTTCGGAGACGTTGTAATCGTGACTAGCTTCAAGAAAGGCGACAAGTCCGTTTGCGATAATTAAAGAGGAGTTTCCCTGCTGCCTGCCCCAGAGAAAGTCATCGGAAGAATCCGCCTTAATCCCATTCTCCCAGTGACTGTCGAGGTCGCACATTCGTAGTACTCATTCTGCCCACTGAGGGGCACAATGGACATGATCTTCACCACGCGCCAAATTCAAGAGAAACACAGGAAGCAGCATCGATCACTGACCTATACAAGAAATTCACTGGGTCTTCATACACATGGGTTGGCAGATTTAGATTCATTTTGAAATCTTTTGGAGCAACAGGATGTTTAAAGCAACATTGTATGAATGCATGGGGAGGGAACGATTCCATGCTTTTCAGTTTATAAGACGGAGACTTCGCCGCTTGGTTACCGTGCCTCACACCCACCGAGCTGAAGTCAATATTTCCAATGGTAACTACTTGCGGTGCTGAAAATTCGAATAAACAGAAATTGCTGGAAATATTCAGCAGGACAGAAAGCATTTCTGGATTCCTAAGTAAATTTAACCTGTCAGATCGATGACTAATCGTCACAACTGGAGTTAGTTGGAGTTGTAGCAGATTTTAAACAGGTACAGAGGCAGGGAAACGCATGGGAGCTGGGGTAGGAACAAAGAGGAAGATCTGTAACAGGGTTGAAGTCAGGAGAGATGAAATGAATCAAGGGGTTGATTGTGCAAAGCAAAAGGGGACAACATTGGGACAAGGAAAGAAACAAAAGATGCGTCGAGTGGATAACTAAATGGGAACAGCAGAATCATTAACAAGAGCTCTTGTCCAAAAAATGGGAGTAGTTTTTATAACATTCAGTTGTTGTACTCAATCTTGAATACAGAAGAATGTAAACTGCCGAATCGAAAGATGAGGTGCCGTTCCTAGAGCTTACATTGAGCTTCAGTTCAGCAAGAACATCAATCTCAGAGAGGGAGTGGGGCAGAGAATTAAAATACCTTGTGACCGGATGGTGAGTGTCAAGCTTGTTCGCCTGACCCATGGTGCTCCACAAAGTGATCACCCAATCTGTGCCTGCTATCACCAGTGCAGAGGAGACCACATGGTGAGCAGCGAATAGAGTATAACACATTGAAAGAAATACAAGTGAAACAATATTTTATCTGGAAGGTGTGTTTGGGGCGCTGGACAGTGGGTAGAAAGGAGATAACAACGCAGGTGTTGCATTTTCTGCGATTGCCTGGGAAGATGCCGTGGGAAGTTGAGGGGCTGCTTAGAGTGACTGTAGAATGGACCATTGTGCAGCAAAAGGAGCGTTCTCTTCAGAAATGCTGGAATGGGAAGAGAGGAGAAGAAGAGTTTGATGGTTAAATCACGCGAGAGGAGGCAGACATGGTGATCCATTGATTCTGGAGGCTGGTTGGGTGGAAGGTGAGTGCAAGCGTAAACGCGTAATTTTTTGCGTTAGAGCTAGAGAAATGGTGAGACCAGAATTGCGGATAATGGGGCGAATATGGTCGAGTGCAAAGTCAAACAAGGTGGAGTGGAATCTTCGGTTGAGGCATATGGAATACTTCGCTTTATAAGTCGAAGTACTGAATACAAGAGCAAGGAGGTTGTGCTTGAACTGTATAAAACTCTGTTTGGCAATAACAGAAAAAGAGGAGATTTACTGGAACGTTGCCTGTATCGAAAATTCTAGATATGAGGAAATATTGGAGATGCTGGATCTATTTTGTTGGGATCAGCGGAGGCTAAGGGGAAACCTGATTCAGCTGTGTAAAATTATGAGATCCTGGATAGAGTGGATAGGAAGGATCGGTTTCCTTTGGCAGATTTGTCAACAACCAGCGGGCATCGATTTAAAGTAATTGGTGGGAGATATGATGAGATATGAGGGGAACTATCTGCACCCAGTGAGTGGTGGGGGTCTGGATCTCACCGCGTGAGAGGCAAGTTACTTCACCTCATTTAGAACATACTTGGATGCGCCCTAAAAGAGCCATAACATACATGGCTACGGACCAAAAGCTTGGTAGTGAGATTAGACTGGATAGTGATTGGCCACCCAGCGCGGACAGAATGGGCCGTAATGGCGTCCTGCTGTGATGATAATATCGATGATTCTCTCTCATAATATAAAGCTCCCTCTACTCTGTCCCCATCAAAAATTCGCAAAGCCGGTAGACCAGGGGGTTAGCTACAAAGTAAAGATCCCTTGCTCACTCGCATCAAACAATACCAGGGCAGACAGAGCTGGGTTTACATTAAGAGTAAAGCACCACCTACACTGTCCCAACAAACAGTTGCAGGCAATGTGCAGTACGGGTTAGATACAGAGTAATGCGCCCTCTACACTGTCACATCAAACTCTTCGAGTGCAGTTACAAAACGGGTTGGATACAGAGTAAAGCTCCCTCTTCGACGTTGCATCAAGCAATCACATGGCAGGTAAAACACCGGTAACATTCATAGCAAAGTCCCCTCGAGACATTCCCATTAAACACTCCCTGGATAGCTTCAGCACGGGTAAGATAGAGAGTAAAGGTCGCTCTACACTCTCCCATCAAACACTAGCAATGCAGGTACAGTACGGGTTAGATTAAGAGCAAGCTCAGTCGACACTGTCACATCAAACACTCGCTGGATAATTTGAGCAAGGGTTTGACACAGATTACATCTCACTCCACACTGTCATATTTATTAATCCCAGGGCAGTGACTGCACGTTTTAGATACAGAGTAAAGCTCCTTCAAAATGTTCCAATCAAACATTCCCAGGGCAGTTACAGCAATTAGTGAGATACAGACTAAATCTCATAAGAACATAAAAAACATAAGATATAGAATTAGGAGTCTGCCATTTAGCAACCGGATCTTGCTGCGCCATTCAATACGATCAAATACGTTCATGGCTGATTTGATCATGGACATGGCTCCACTGCCCTGCCCGCTCCGCATAACCCTTTATTCCCTTATCGCGCAATAATCTGTCTATCTCCGCTTTGAATATATTCAATGATGCAGCCTCCTAACTCTCTGGGGCAGATAATTCCATAGATATACAACCATCTGAGAGAAGAAATTCCTCCTGATCTCAGTTTTAAATTGGTGTTCCCTTATTCTGAGACTATGTCCCCTAGTTTTATTTTCCCTTATGAGTGGCAATATCCTCTCTGCATCCACCTTGTCGAGCCCTGTCTTTATCTTATATGTTTCGATAAGATCACTTCTTAGTCTTCTGAACTCCAATGTGTATGGGCACTACTTACTCGATCTATCTTCAAAATGCAAGCCCCTCATCTCCGGCAACAAACTAGTGAACCTTCGTTGAGCAGCCTCAATGCAAGTATATCCTTCCTTAATTAGGGAGACCAAAACTGTGCGCAGTATTTAGGGTGTGGCCTTACCAATACAGTGCACAGTTGTAGCAGGAATTCGCTTATTTTATACTCTACCAACGTTGCAATAAAAGCCAAGGTTCCATTTGCCTTCCTAATTACCTGTTGTACCTGCATACTATGTTTTTGTGTTTCATGCACAAGGACACCTGGTCCCTCTGTACTGCGGCACTTTGCATTTTTCTCCATTTAAATTATAATTTGCTTTTCTATTTTTTCTCCAAAAGATAGTAAATCACATTTTACAACATTATACTCCATCTGTCACATTTTTAGCCACTCACTTAGCCTGTCTATATCCCTTTGCATATTTGTTGTAAACACCTCACAATTTCCTTTGCCAAACATCTGTGTTTCATCAGAAAACTTGGCTAAGTTGCACTCGGTCCCTTCATCCAATTCATTAAATTAGATTGTAAATAGTTGAGGACCCAGCAACAATCCCTGCGGTACCCCACCAGTCACTGTTTGCCAATCGAAAATTGCCTATTTATCCCGACTCTCTGTTTTCTGTTTGTTAGCCAATCCTCTATCCATGGTAATATATTACCCGCAACGCTGTGAACTTTTATCTTGTGCAGTAACCTTTTATGTGGCAGTTTATCGAATGCCTTCGTGTAATCCCAATGCACCACAGCACTGGTTCCTTCTTCACCACCCTGCTCCTTTCTCCCTCCATACAGTCCAATAAACCAGTCCCAGGGAATGTACAGCACGGGTTAGATACAGAGTAAAACTCCTTCTGGAATCTAAACACTGCCAACGGATAGGAATAGCCTAATTAAGTGGGCAATAATGTGTCAGCTGGAGTGTAATGTGGGGAAATGTGAGTTAATTCACTTTGGTAGAAATAATAGGACTCAGATTATTTTTTAAATGTTGTTGTTCAGAGCGATGTGGTTGTCCTAGTGCGAGAAACACAGAAAGCTGCATGCAGGAACAGCAAGCAATAAGGAAGGCAAATGGCATTTTGTCCATTATTGCAGATGGTTTGAAGTCCAAGAGTAAAGTAGGATTTCTAGAATCGTACACAGTCCCGGTGGTACCAAACATGGCGTACTATTTGGCTAAACTTATCTAAGGAAGGACATATGCGAAATCAGAGGAAATGTATTAGCATGGATAGAGAATTGGCAGACGAACAGAAAGCAGAGATCGGGATGAATGGGTCCTTTTCGGGTTGGAAACGGTGGGTAGTGGTGTGCCACAGGGTTCGGTGCTGGGACCACAAATGTTAACAATATGCATAGATCAACTGGAAGAGGGGACAGAGTGTAGTGTTACATAATTTGCAGATGACACTAAGATTAGTGGGAAAGCGGGTAGTGTACACGACACAGAGAAGCTGGAAAGAGATTTAGATAGGTGAAGTGAATGGGCTAATGTTTGACAGATTGAATACAATGTCGGAAAGTGTGGGTCATCCACCTTGGGAAAAAAAAACAGTAAAAGGGAATATTAATTTAATTGGGAGAAATTACAAAATGCTGAGGTGCAGAGGGACCTGGGGGTCCTTGTGCATGAATTCCAAAAATTAGTTTGCAGGTGCAGCAGATAATCAGGAAGGCGAATGGAATCTTTGCCTTCATTGCGAGAGGGATGGAGTTCCTGCTGCAACTGTATAGTGTATTGATAAGGCCGCAGCTGGAGTACTGCGTGCAGTTTTGGTCACCTTACTTCAGGAAGGATATACTGGCTTTGGATGGGGGACAGAGACGATTCATGAGGCTGATTCCGGAGATGAGGGGGTTATCTTATGACGATAGATTGAGTAGACTGAGTCTTTACTCGTTGCAGTTCAGAAGGATGAGGGGTGATCTTATAGAAACATTTAAAATAATGAATGGGATAGAGAAGATCGAGGCGGAGAGGTTGTTTCCACTGATCGGGGAGACGAGAACTATTGGACAGAGCCTCAAAATACGGGGCAGCCAATTTAAAACCGAGTTGCGAAGGAATTTCTTGTCACAGAGGGTTGTGAATCTGTGGAATTGTCTGCCCAAGGAAGCATTTGAGGCTAGCTCATTGAATGTATTCAAGTCACAGATAGATAGATTTTTAACCAATAAAGGAATTAAGGGTTCTGGGGAGCGGAAGCGAAGTGGAGCTGAGTCCACGGCCAGATCAGCCATGATGGTATTGAATGGCGGAGCATACTCGAGTGGCTAGATGGCCAACTCCTGTTCCTAATTCTTATATTCTAATGTTCCTTGGAGGTGGCGCAACGGTGGTTCACGAGATTTATTCATGGGATGAGAGGGCTTCCTTATGAGAGACGTCATAAAATTGATATGTATTCTCTGGAGTTGAGAAGATTGAGAGTTGACCTCATTCAAACATGCAATATTCTGAAGGGGATTTACTGGGTAGATGCTGAAAGTTTGTTTTCCCTTGCTGGAGTGTCTATAACTAGGAGTCACAGACTCACGATTAGTGGTCATAAGAACATAAGAACATCAGAATTAGGAACAGGAGTAGGCCATCTAGCCCCTCGAGCCTGCTCCGCCATTCAATAAGATCATGGCTGATCAGGCCGTGGGCTCACCTCCACTTCCCCGCCCGCTCCCCATCACCCGTAATTCGTTATTGCTTAAAAGTCTATCCATCTGTGACTTGAATACGTTCAATGAGCTAGCCTCAACTGCTTCCATGGGCAGAAAATCCCACAAATTCACAACCCTCTGGGAGAAGAAATTCCTTCTCAACTCGGTTTAAATTGGCGCCCCAGTATTTTGAGGCTGTGCCCCATAGTTCCAGTCTACCCGACCAGTGGAAACAACCTCTCCGCCTCTATCTTGTCTATCCCTTTCATTATTTTAAATGTTTCTATAAGTTCAACACTCATCCTTCTGCACTCCAACGAGTAAAGACACAGTCTAAACAATCTATCATCATAAGGTAACCCCCTCATCTCCGGAATCAGCCGAGTGATTCGTCTATGTACCTCCAAAGCCAGTATATCTTTCCTTTAGTAAGGTGACAAAAACTGCACGCAGTACTCCAGGTGCGGCCTTACCAATACCCTATACAGTTGCAGCAGGAACTCCCTGCTTTTGTACTCCATCCCTCACGCAATGAAGGCCAACATTCCATTCGTCTTCCTCAGTACCTGCTGCACCTGAAAACTAACATTTTGGGATTCATGCACAAGGACCCCCAGGTCCCTCTGCAGCTCAGCATGTTGTAATTTCTTCCCATTCAAATAATATTCGCTTTTCCTGTTTTTTTTCCCAAGGTGGATGACCTCACACTTTCCGACATTGTATTCCATCTGCCAAACCTTTGCCCATTCGCTTAACCTATCCAAATCTTCTTCCAGCCTCTCTGTGTCCTCTACACAACCCGCTTTCCCACTAATCTTTGTTTCATCTGCAAATTGGGTTACACTACACTCTGTCCCCTATTCCAGGTCATCTTTGTATATTGTAAACATTTATGGTCCCAGCACCGATCCCTGTGGCACACCACTAACCACCGATTTCCAACCCGAAAAGGACCCATTTATCCCGAATCTCTGCTTTCTGCTCGCCAGCCAATTCTCTATCCATGCTAATACATTTCCTCTGACTCCGCATACCTCTATCTTCGGCAGTAAACTTTTGTGTGGCACATTATCGAATGCCTTTTGGAAATCTAAATACAGCACATCCATCGGTACACCTCTATCCACCATGCTCATTATATCCTCAAAGAATTCCAGTAAATTAATTAAACATGAATTGCCCTCCATGAATCCATGCTGCGTTTGCTTGATTGCACTATTCCTATCAAGATGTCCCGCTATTTCTTCCTTAATGATAGCTTCAAGCATTTTCCCCACTACAGATTTTAAACTAACCGGCCAATAGTTACCTGCGTTTTGTCTGCCTCCTTTTTAAAACAGACGCGTTACATTAGCTGCTTTCCAATCCGCTGGTACCTTCCCAGAGTCCAGAGAATTTTGGGAGATTGTAACGAATGCATTTGCTATAAATTCCGCCATCTCTTTTAATACCCTGGGATGCATTTCATCAGGACCAGGGGACTTGTCTACCTTGAGAGTTCTGTTAGCCTTTCCAGCACTACCCCCCTAATGATAGTGATTGTCTCAAGATCCTCCCTTCCCACATTCCTGTGACCAGCAATTTTTGGCATGGTTTTTGTGTCTTCCACTGTTAAGACCGAAGCAAAATAAGTGTTTAAGGTCTCAGCCATTTCCACATTTCCCTTTATTAAATTCCCCTTCTCATCTTCGAAGGGACCAACATTTACTTTAGTCACTCTTTTCCGTTTTATGTTTCTGTAAAAGCTTTTACTATCTGTTTTTATGTTTTGAGCAAGTTTACCTTCGTAATCTATCTTTCCTTTCTTTATTGCTTTTTTAGTCATTCTTTGCTGTTGTTTAAATGGTTCTCAATCTTCTAGTTTCCCACTAACCTTGGCCACCTTATACGCATTTGTCTTTGGTTTTATACTCACCTTCATTTCCGTGGTTATCCACGGCTCGTTATCCCTTCTATTACCACCCTTCTTTTTCTCTGGAATATATTTTTGTTGCGCATTATGAAAGAGCTCCTTCAAAGTCCTCCACTGTTCCTCAATTATGCCACCGTTTAGTCTGTCTTTCCAGTCTACTTTAGCCAAATCTGCCCTCATCCCACTGTAGTCCCCTTTGTTTCAGCACAGTATGCTCGTTTCTGACACAAGTTCCTCACCCTCATTCTGTATTACAAATTCAACCATACTGTGATCACTCATTCTGAGAGGATCTTTTACGAGGAGATCGTCTATTTTTCCTGTCTCATTACACAGGACCAGATCTAAGATAGCTTGTTCCCTTGTAGGTTCTGTAACATACTGTTCTAAGAAACAATCCCGTATGCATTCTATGAATTCCTCCTCCAAACCAGCCCGTGCGATTTGAGTTGATCAATCGATATGTCGGTTAAAATCCCCCATGACTACTGCCGTTCCTTTTTCACATGCCTCCATTATTCCCTTGATTATTCCACGCCCCATCGTGAAGTTATTATTCGGGGGCCGATAACCTACGCTCAACAGTGACATTTTCCCCTTACAATCACTAATCACCACCCACAATGATTCAACATTCTGTTCATTAGAGCCAATATTGTCTCTCAAAACTGCCCTGATATCATTCTTTATTAACAGAGCTACCCCACCTCCTTTCCCTTCTTGTACATCTTTCCGAATCGTCAGATACGCCTGTATGTTTAATTCCCAATATTGGACAACCTGCAACCATGTTTCTGTAATGGTCACCAAATCATACCCATTTGTAATGATTTTTTGCCATCAACTCATTTACTTTATTTCGAAAGCTGCGTGCGTTTAGGTAGAATGTTTTAATCCTAGTTTTTAACCATGATTTCTAGTTTTGACCCCTCCTGCAGCCCCTTTATATTCAGTGGCCCTTTTTGTTTTTTGCCTTGAGTTTCTCTGCCCTCCATTTTTAATCATCTGCTTTCTGTCGACCATTTAAGGCAGATTTGAGGAGTCATTTCTGCATTCAGAGGGTTTTGAATCTTTGGAATTTTCTGCCCCAGAGGTCTGTGGAAATTGAGGCTCTGAATATATTCAAGGCCGAGATAGAAATATTTTTGGATTCCAGGGGAATTGTCGGATAAGGCTATCGCGTGCTAAAGTGGAGTTGTATGTTAGACCAGGTTCGATGAACTGCATGGCTTACTCCTGCTCCAAATCCTTATGTTCTCATGTTTTTTTGTAAATGCTCTATCAGACACATCCAGGCCAGGTACAGCATTGTTCAGATAAAAATTAAAGTTCCTTCGACACATTCTCTCCATCTCTGCCTGTCACTCTATCTCTCTGTCTAAGTCGCTCTCTCTCTGTCCATCTCCCTCCCACCTTCTCGCTCTCTCTCCCTTTCGACATCTCTCGCTATCTCTCTCTCTCCCTTTCTTATTCTCCCTCTCTCTCTCTCTCTCTCTCTCGCTCTCTCTTATTTTCCAAAGTTCTCGTAATTCGGCGACCATCCCTTTAGATTGGTAGCTTGCACAAGTCAAGCTGCTTTTTAAAACTGGTGAGAGATGGAAACCGGGGAATTATATTACTCTACTATCTGTTGTCGGGAAATTGCTCGAATCTACAATTAAGGATATTTTCAGTTGGTCAGAGAGTGCCAGCATGCATTTGTGAAAGATGGGTCTTGCTTGACAAAGGTGGTCAGAGCTCGGCGAGATGGGATGAGGGCTAAACCGTGCTTCAGGCTCGAGGTCGGTGCGGCGAGATGTGGAACGAGAGGAGAGCTGCGAGCAATTCATCACAAGCTGAAGTTGAAAGAGTGAAGTCAGAGTGAAATACCAAATCTGATATCAACAAAAGGGATTGCAGAGTAGCTGATGAGTTTATTTTTCGAAGCTTTAAGTTCATTACTTCTAAGTTAATTCTTACACTATTAAATAGGGACAGGGCAGGCAGCTCAGTCCAGTGGAAAGTACTGGTGCTCCCCATGTCCGGGGCACACACATGTGCAGGAATTGTTGTCAGCTGCAGGACCTCGCGCTCTGAGCTTAGGAGCTTGAGCAGCAGCTGGCGGCACTGTTGTGCATTTTTGAGGCTGAGAGCTACCTGGATAATATGTTCATAGATGTGATCACCGCCGCAGCTGAAGAGTATTCAGAGAGAGAGGGAATGGCTGGCCGCTAGAGAGACAAAGAAGACCAGGCAGGTCTTGTAAGAATCCACTTAGTGCATCGCGCTCTCCAACCAGTATTCTGTTCTGCGCAGTGCAACCAGATTAATGTGCACGACACCACGGGTGGCTCAGCTGCATAGGGGGCAGGAAGAAGAGGGGAAGAGCAAAAATGTCAGTGGATTCTATAATCAGGGGATAAGACATGCGTTTCTGCGAGCGCAGACCTGATTCCAGGATGCTATTTTGCCTTATAGGTGCCAGGATAAAGGATGGTACAGAGCTGCTGCAGGACATACTGAGAGAATAGGATGCACAGTCAGAGCCCCTGGTTCATATCAGTACCAAAGACAGAGGTAGAAAGAGGGATGAAGTTCTGCAAGTAGATTGTAGGGAGCTCAGAGAGAGATTAAAGAGCACGACCTCAAAGATAATAATCTCTGGTTTACTTCTGGCGTCATGCTCGTGTGAGTACAGAAATCGGAGGATAGAGCAGATGAATGCGTGCCAGGAAGGATGCTGCAGCGGGGAGGGCATTAGATTCCTGATGCATTGGGATATATTCTGGGGAGGTGGGACCTGTGCAAGCAGGACAGGTTGCATTTCATCAGAGCCGGTACCTGTATCCTCGCAGGGAGGTTTGCTGGTGGTGTTGGGGAGGGATTTAACTAATCTGGAAGTGGGGTGGGCACCAGGATGTAACATTAGAAAGGTTGGTTAAAGTTCTCAAGTAATGGGAGCACTAAAATAGTGCGGTATTGGTTTGTGTCAGTCTAAGAGAGAATACAAGCATGGTCTAAGAGGCGGTTACAGTTTATGTATGTGAAAGCACGAAGTGTAGTACACAAGGTAATTGAGCTGCAGGCACAAATTGAGACATGGGAATATGAAATTGTGGAAATAACTGAGACCTGGAGCAAATGACAGGATTGGATATTACAAATACCTGGTTATATTCCCGGAAAAATAGGGAACTAAATGTAGGATATGGTGTGGCACTATTGATTAAGGAGAATGTTACAGTACTGGAGAGGGAAGATATTCTGGAGGCGTCAAAGACTAGTGTTGAGAAATAATAGAGTTGCCATTAAACTACAAGGCATATTTTATTAACCACCAAAGAGTGGGAAAGATAGGGAGGAGCAATTTAACAGAGCCATACAGAGAGGAGCAAGAACTGTCGGGAAGGAAAAACTGTTGACTTCAACTGTACTGGAATTTTAATCGTGTAAAGGCAGAGAAGCGGCAGAATTTCTGAAGTGTGATCAGGAGAACTTTTTTGATCAGTACATTGATTTCTAAAATATATTTTGACAAAGTCCCACATAATAGTCTTGCCAACATGATTGAAGCCCATGGAGTAAAAGGGACAGTTGCATCATGGATAATAAATTGGCTAAGTGACAGGAAACAGAGCGTCCTGGTGAACGGTTGTTTTTCCGTTTGGAGCAAGTTGTACAATGGTGTTCCGCAGGGGTCGCTTCTAGGACCGCTGCTTTTCTTGATATATATTATTAACTTGGATGTGAGTTCACAAGGCAGGTTGCGAAAGCGGTTGAAAATGTTTATGGGATCGTGGACGTCAGAAATAGAGGCATATAATACAAAAAGCTGAAATTATTATGAACCTGTATAAAACACGAGTTCTGCACAAACTAGAGTACCGTGTACAATTCTGGACATCGCACTTTAGGAAAGATGTGAAGACCATAGAAAGGGTGCAGCGAAGATTTTGCGAGAATGATTTCAGGAATGACGGACTTCAGTTCGTTTGAAAGTCTGGAGAAGCTGGCTTTGCTCGCCTTGGAGCAGCGAAGATTGAGAGCTGATTTGATAGAAATCGGCAAATTTACGAGGGATTCAGAAAGAGTAGATAGAAAAAAATGGCGGAATGGTCGAGAAGCAGAGAGCGCAGTTTTAACGTGATTGGCAAAAGAGCCAAAGTTTTGTGTGGCGAGTGGTTCGGATCTGGAATGCACTGTCAGAAAGGATGGTGGAGTCAGACTCAAAAGTGAGTTGGATAATCATAGTAAAACAGGAATTTACAGCACGGAAGGAGGCAGTTTTGGCACATTGTGTCCGCGCGTCCGACAAAAAGCTGTCCAGATTAATCCCACATTAAAGCTCATGTTGCGTAGCCCTGTAACTTACAGCACTCCAAGAGCACATCCAATAGCTTGTTTAATGTGATGAGTGAATCTGCTTCTATCAGCCTTTCAGACAGTTAGTCCCAGACCCCCATCATCCTCTGGATGGAGACATTTCCTCTCATATCTCCTCAAAACCACCCGCCAGTTACATAAATCGATGCCCCTTGGTTGATGCCCCTTCAGTCTCTGAATGTGCACAGAAACAAGTATCATTCGCGTATTGTAGTTCGTCGACAGAGGTTGGGATGGTCTTGGTTCTGGCCTGTAGATGTCGAACGTTGACGAGGTTCCTATTGGTTCTGTATTTAATTTGCACTCATGTGGTGAGCTTTTTGAGTGTGAGGTGGAGAATTGCAGCGAGCAAGATCGAGAAGAGTGTTGGCGCGATGACGCAACACTGCATGACCCCGGTCCGGACGTGGGTTGGTTCTGTGATAGGTCCGTTGTTCAGAAGCCCGGCTTCCCTGCCCTCGTGGATCAGGCAGAGGATGGTGACAAACTTTTGGGGGCATAATTTGATACGCCTTAATAACGACGCTCCTCAGCCTCCTGTGTACTAATGTAACCAAACACAACCTATCCAAACTTCCCTCATGGCCAAAATTGTTCAATCCAAGCATCTCTCTTAAACATCTTCCTCTGTACCCTCTCTAATGCAATCTCATCTTTCAAGTAATATGGAGACAAGAACTTCATGCAATACTCTAGTTATGGCCTAAAAAGTATTTTATACAGTTCAACATAAACTCGCTGCTCTTATAGTCTATGTCGTGGCTAACAAAGGTAAATATAACAAATGTCTTTTTCCCATCGCATATTACTGACATACGACCTTCCAGGACCTGTGGACAAGAACTCCAAGGCCCCTTTGTTACTGTATACTTTGCAGTACCTTACCATTTAACGCGTATTCACTTGCCGTGTTAGCCCTCCTCAAATGCATTAACTCATAATTCTCCGGATTGAATTCAATTGGCATCTTTTTTGCCAACCTGACCAGTTCGTTAATATCTTCCTTCAATCCACAGCTTCCTTTTTTATTATCAGTCGATTATGGAATAATGTGCAAACTTCTTATTAATTTATCTACATTCAAATCAAAATCGTGAAGACAAAAAGCAAGGGACCTAGTACGGAGCACTGTGGAACCCCGCTGGAAACAGCCTTTCAGTCAAAAAACACCCATTAACCATTAACATTTGCTTCCTGCTAGTGAGCATATTTTGGATCCTACTTCCCACTTTGCCCTGGATGGGCTTTTACTTTCGTGAACAATCTGCTATGTGAAACATTATCTGAAGCCTTGCTAAATTCTATATACACTACAGCAAGTGCACAGCCCTCATCCAGAGTTCATGTTGCATCCTCCAAAAATTCAAAATATCAGTCAGACTCGACCTATCCTTAACAAATCCATGTTGACTGTCCATGTTTAATCCGCAACTTTCTAGGTGAAAGAAAGACATTGCAGGGCTACAGAGAAAAGGCGAGGTGGTGTGGGACATGCTTTGAATCGGCATGGGCTAGATGGGCCGAACGGGCCTCGTCCATGCCGATAACCAAGGAAATAAAGAGAGGATAAAATTAAAAACCAATGCGTTTAAGGTGGCCAAATTAAGTGGGAAACTCGCAGATTGGGAAAATTTTAAACGACAGCAAAGAATGACAAAGAAAGCAATGAAGAAAGGAAAGATAGATTACAAAAGTAAACTTGCGCAAAACATAAAAACAGATAGTAAAAGCTTTTACCGATATATAAAACAGAAGAGAGTGCCTAAAGTAAATGTTAGTCCCTCAGAAGATGAGAAGGGGGATTTAATAATGGGAAATGTGGAAATGGCTGAGACTTTAAACAATTATTTTGCTTCGGTCTTCACAGTGGAAGACACAAAAACCATGCCAAAAATTGCTGGTTACGGGAATGTGGGAAGGCAGGACCTTGAGACAATCACTGTCATGAGGGGAGTAGTGCTGGACAGACTAATGGGACTCAAGGTAGCCAAGTCACCGATAGTCGGGAGCAGCGTCGAGGAGGTGCGTGGAGAGGCCTATAAAAGGCACAGCAGGGAGTCCGTGGCCCAGCGTCGGCGGCAGTCGGGAGCAGCGTCGAGGAGGTGCGCGGAGAGGCCTATAAAAGGCACACCAGGGAGTCCGGAGCCTAGCGTCGGCGGCAGTCGGGAGCAGCGTCGAGGAGGTGCGTGAAGAAGCCTATAAAAGGCATAGCAGGGAGTCCGGGGCCCAGCGTCGGCGGCAGTCGGCAGCAGCGTCGAGGAGGTGCGAGGAGAGGCCTAAAAAAGGCATGACTTGTGCAGCTACAGGGAGAAGGCAAAAAGAAGTAGAAAGAAACCAAAAGGTGACGTCACAGCCAAGAGGGTGAGTGATTGGCTGGTGATTGGTGAGTAGTTTTCTCCTTTCTCTTTTATTTTTCTCTTCTATAACAGTGAGTAACTTTTAACATTGTTGTTGCCAATTTAAGTGTATCTAAGGGTTAAGTCATGGCAGGAGAGCTCGGTAAGGTGTTATGCTCCTCCTGTACCATGTGGGAACTCAGGGACGACACCAGTGTCCCTGAAGACTATATCTGCAGGAAGTGGGTCCACCTCAAGCTCCTGACGGTCCGCGTTGCGGAGTTCGAGCTGAGTGTGGATTCACTCTGGAGCATCCACGATGCTGAGATGACGTGAGTATCACGTGGAGCGAGTTGGTCGTACCGCAGGGAAAGGGTCCACAGCCAGATAGGGAATGGAAGACCAACAGGAAGAACAGTGCAAGGAAGGTAGTGCAGGAGTCCCCTGTGGTCATCCCCCTGCAAAACAGATACACTGCTTTGGGTACTGTTGAGGGGGATGACTCATCAGGGGAGGGCAGCAGCAGCCAAGTTCATGGCACCGTGGCTGGCTCTGCTGCACAGGTGGGCAGGAAAAAGAGTGGGAGAGCAATAGTGATAGGGGTTTCAATGGTGAGGGGAATAGATAGGCGTTTCTGCGGCCGCAACCGAGAATCCAGGATGGTATGTTGCCTCCCTGGTGCAAGGATCAAGGATGTCTCGGAGCGGGTGCAGGACATTCTAAAAAGGGAGGGAGAACAGCCAGTTGTCATGGTGCACATTGGTACCAACGACATAGGTAAAAAAAGGGATGAGGTCCTACGAAACGAATTTAAGGAGCTAGGAGCTAAATGAAAAAGTAGGACCTCAAAAGTCGGAAACTCGGGATTGCTACCAGTGCCACGTGATAGTCAGATTAGGAATCACAGTAAAGCGCAGATGAATACGTGGCTTGAGCAGTGCTGCAGCAGGGAGGGATTCAAATTCCTGGGGCATTGGAACCGGTTCTGGGGGAGGTGGGACCAGTACAACCCGAACGGTCTGCACCTGGGCAGGATCGGAACCAATGTCCTAGGGTGAGTGTTTGCTAGTGCTGTTGGGGAGGAGTTAAACTAATATGGCAGGGGGATGGGAACCAATGCAGGGAGACAGAGGGAAACAAAAAGGAGCCAAAAGACAGAAAGGAGATGAGGAAAAGTGGAGGGCAGAGAAACCCAAGGCAAAGAACAAAAAGGGCACTGTACAGCAAAATTCTAAAAGGACAAATGGTGTTAAACAAGCAAGCCTGAAGGCTTTGTGGCTTAATGCAAGGAGTATCCGCAATAAGGTGGATGTTAACAAATATGATGTGATTGGGATTACGGAGACGTGGCTCCAGGAAAATCAGGGCTGGGAAATCAACATCCAGGGGTATTCAACATTCAGAAAAGATAGAATAAAAGGAAAAGGAGGTGGGGTAGCATTGCTGGTTCAGGAGCAAATTAAGGCAATAGTTCGGAAAGACTTTAGCTTGGATGATGTGGAATCTATATGGGTAGAGCTGCAGAATACCAAAGGGCAAAAAACGTTAGTGGGAGTTGTGTACAGACCTCCAAACAGTAGTAGTGATGTTGGGGAGGGCATCAAACATGAAATTAGGGGTGCGTGCAATAAAGGTGCAGCAGTTATAATGGGTGACTTTAATATGCACATAGATTGGGTGAACGAAACTGGAAGCAATACGGTGGAGGAGGATTTCCTGGACTGCTTAAGGGATGGTTTTTTAGACCAATATGTCGAGGACCCAACTAGTGGGGAGGCCATCTTAGACTGGGTGTTGTGTAATGAGATGATTAATTACCAATCTCGTTGTGCGAGGCCACTTGGGGAAGAGTGACCATAATATGGTGGAATTCTGCATTAGGATGGAGAATGAAACAGTTAATTCAGAGACCATGCTCCAGAACTTAAAGATGGGTAACTTTGAAGGTATGAGGCGTGAATTGGCTAGGATAGATTGGCGAATGATACTGAAGGTGTTGACTGTGGATGGGCAATGGCAGACATTTAGAGACCGCATGGATGAACTACAACAATTGTACATTCCTGCCTGGTGTAAAAATAAAAAAGGGAAGGTGGCTCAACCGTGGCTATCAAGGAAATCAGGGATAGCTTTAAAGCCAAGGAAGTGGCATACAAATTGGCCAGAAATAGCAGCGAAACCGGGGACTGGGAGAAATTTAGAACTCAGCAGAGGAGGACAAAGGGTTTGATCAGAGCAGGGAAAATGGAGTACGAGAAGAAGCTTGCAAGGAATATTAAGGCGGATTGCAAAAGTTACTATAGATATGTAAAGAGAAAAAGGTTAGTAAAGACAAACGTAGGTCCCCTGCAGTCAGAATCAGGGGAAGTCATAACGGGGAACAAAGAAATGGCGGACCAATTGAACAAGTACTTTGGTTCGGTATTCACTGAGGAGGACACAAACAACCTTCCGGATATAAAAGGGGTCGGAGGGTATAGTAAGGAGGAGGAACTGAGGGAATTCCTTATTAGTCGGGAAATTGTGTCGGGGAAACTGATGGGATTGAAGGCCGATAAATCCCCAGGGCCTGATGGACTGCATCCCAGACTACTTAAGCAGGTGGCCTTGGAAATAGTGGATGCATTGACAGTGATTTTCCAACATTCCATTGATTCAGGATCAGTTCCTATGGAGTGGAGGGTAGCCAATGTAATCCCACTTTTTAAAAAAGGAGGGAGAGAGAAAACAGGGAATTATGGACCTGTCAGCCTGACATCGGTAGTGGGTAAAATGATGGAATCAATTGTTAAGGATGTCATAGCAGTGCACTTGGAAAGAGCTGGCATGATAGCTCCAAGTCAGCATGGATTTGTGAAAGGGAAATCATGCTTGACAAATCTTCTGGAATTTTTTGAGGATGTTTCCAGTAGAGTGGACAAGGGAGAACCAGTTGATGTGGTATATTTTGGACTTTCAGAAGGCTTTCGACAAGGTCCCACACAAGAGATTAATGTGCAAAGTTAAAGCACATGGGATTGGGGGTAGTGTGCTGACATGGATTGAGAACTGGTTATCAGACAGGAAGCAAAGAGTCGGAGTAAATGGGTACTTTTCGGAATGGCAGGCAGTGACTAGTGGGGTACCGCAGGGTTCTGTGCTGGGGCCCCAGCTGTTTACATTGTACATTAATGATTTAGACGAGGGGATTAAATGTAGTATCTCCAAATTTGCGGATGATACTAAGTTGGGTGGCAGTGTGAGCTGCGAGGAGGATGCTATGAGGCTGCAGAGCGACTTGGATAGGTTAGGTGAGTGGGCAAATGCATGCGAGATGAAGAATAATGTGGATAAATGTGAGGTTATCGAATCGTATAAGATTAAGAGGTTGCATGTCAAGGTGAATGCAGAGAGGATGTTTCCACTGACGGGAGAGACTAGAACTAGAGTTCGTGATCTTAGAATAAGGGAGATGAGGAGAAATATCTTCTCTCAGGGATGTAAATCTGTGGAAGCTGGGACATTGAATAAATTTAAGACAGAAATAGGCAGTTTCTTAAACGATAACAGGATAAGGGGTTCTGGGGAATGGTTGGGGAAGTGGAGCTGAGTCCATGATCAGATCAGCCATGAAATTATATTGAATGGCAGAGCAGGCTCGAGTGGCCGTATGGCCAACGCCAGTTCCTATTTCCTCTTCTTCTGGGTTAGAGGGACCCCCCCCAGATACAGGAGTGTGAGGGTTTAGAAGGAACTCCCCAGACACAGAAGTATGAGAGAGAGGTTAGAGGCACCTCCCCGGGTACAGGAGTGTGAGAGAGGGGTTAGTGGGAGCTCCCTCGATATAGGCGTTAGAGGGACCTCCCCAGATACAAGAGTGTGAGAGGTTAGAGGGACCTCCCCAGATAGAGGAGTTTGAAAGGTTAGAGGGAGCTCACCAGATACAGGGGTGTGTGAGAGACAGGTTAGAGTGACCTCCCCGGGTACAGGGATGTGAGAGAGAGGTTAGAGGGACCTCCCCAGATACAAGTGTGTGAGAGAGGGGTTAGAGGGAGCTCACCAGATACAGTAGTGTGAGAGAGGGTTTAGAGGGACCCACTCCCAGATACAGGAGTGTGAGGGTTTACAGGGAGCTCCCCAGATACAGGATTGTGACGGGTTAGTGGGAACTCCCCAGATACAGGAGTGTGAGGGGTTAGTGGGACCTCCTCAGATACAGGAATGTGAGCAGTTAGAGTAAGCTCTAAAGATACAGTAGTGTGATCGAGGGGTTAGAAGTAGTTCCCTAGTTACAGTAATGTGCCAGAGGAGTTAGATTCCCCTCCCTAGACACAGGAGTTTGAGGGCGAGTGTGACTGAGAGTGGGAACGCCCCTATTCAAAAAATGAGGCAGTCAAAAAGCAGGAAAACTATAGACCAGTTAGCTAAACATCTGTGCTTGGGAAAATGTTGGAGTCCATTATTAAAAAAACAGTAGCAGGACATATGGAAAAGCAAAATTCGGTCAGTCAGAGTCAGCATGGATTAATGAAGGTGAGGTCATGTTTGACAAATTTGCTGGAATTCTTTGAGGATGTTACGAACAGGGTTGATAAAGGGGAACCAGTGGATATGATGTATTTGGACTTCCATAATGCATTTGATAAGGTGGCACATAAAAGGTTACTACACAATTTCACGGTGTTGGGGTTAATATATTAGCATGGATAGCTGATTGGCTAATTAACAGAAAACAGAGAGTCGGGATAAATGCTTCATTCTCTGGTTGGCAACCATTAACTAGAGTGGTGCTGCAGGGATCAGTGCTGGGAACCCACGATTTTCAGTCTATATTGACGAATTGGAAGAACGTGTAACGTTGCCAAGTTTGCTGACGATACAAAGATGGGAGGAAAAGCAATTTGTGAGGAGGACACAAAAAATCTGCAAATGACATCGACAAGCGAAGTGAGTGGGCAAACATTTGGCAGATGGAATATAATTTTGAAAATTGTGAGGTCATGTACTGAAAACAATCAAAGAGCAAGTTATTATTTAAGTGGAGCAAGATTGCAAAATGCTGCTGTACAGCGGGACCTGGGGGTACTTGTGCATAAAACACAAAAGGATAGTATGTCGATACAGCAAGTGATCAGTAAGGCCAATGGAAACTGGGACTTTATTGTAAAGAGGATGGAGTATAAAAGCAGGGAAGTCTTGCAATAGCTATACAGGGTATCGGTGAGGCCACACCTGGAATACTGTGTGCAGTTTTGATTTCCATATTTTCGAAACGATATATTTGCTTTGGAGGCAGTACAGAGCAGGTTCACGAGGTTAATTCAAGAGATGAAGGGGTTGACTTATGAGGAAAGGTGTGGTAGGTTGGGCCTCTACTCATTTCAGAAGAATGAATGAGAGATGATCTTATCGAAACGTATGAGATTAAGAGGGGGTTTGACAAGGTGGATGCAGAGAGTATGTTTCCACTGAAGGGGAAGACTAGAATTAGAGGGCATGGTCTTAGAATAAGGGAAATGAGGAGAACTATCTTCTCTCAGAGGGATGTAAATCTGTGGAATACGCTGCCTCAGAGAGCTATAGAAGCTGGGTCATTGAATATATTTAAGACAAAAATCGACAGTTTCTTAAACGATAAGGGAATAAGGGTGGGAAGTAGAGCTGAGTCCATAATCAGATCAGCCTTGAAATTATGGATTGTGAGAGAGGGTTGAGAGCGACCTCCCCTGAAACAGGAGTGTGAGAGAGAGGTTAGAGGGAGCTTGCCAGATACAGGGGAGTGAAAGATGGGTTAGAGGGACTTCCTGCGATACAGGAGTGAGTGCAAGGGGTTAGAGGGACCTCTCCAGATACAGGAGTGTGAGAGGGGCGTTTAGAAAGACCTCCCCAGATACAGGAGTGTGTGCAAGTGGTTAGAGTGACCTACCCGGACACAGGAGTGTGAGAGGGGGGTTTAGAGGGACCTCCCCAGACACAGGAGTGTGTGCAAGGGGTTAGAGGGACCTTCCCAGATACAGGAGTGTGAGAGGGGTTAGAGGAACCTCCCCAGATACAGCTGCGTGAGAGAGGGGTTAGAGGGACCTCCCCAGATACAGGAGTGTGAGAGGGGAGTTAGAGGGACCTTGCCAGATACAGGAGTGTGAGAGCGGGGTTTAGAAGGACCTCCCCAGATACAGGAGTGTGTGCAAGGGGTTAGAGGGACCTCCCCGGATACAGGAGTGTGAGAGGGGGGTTTAGAGTGACCTCCCCAGATACATAAATGTGTGCAAGGGGTTAGAGGGACCTTCCCAGATAGAGGAGTGTGAGAGGGGTTACAGGGACCTCCCCAGATACAGGAGCGTGAGAGAGGGGTTAGAGGGACCTCCCAGGATACAGGCGTGTGAGCGGGGGGTTAGAGGGACCTTGCCAGATACAGGAGTGTGAGAGAGGTGTTGGAGGAACCTCGCCAGATACAGGAGTGTAAGACGAGGGTTAGAGGCACTTTCGCAGGTACAGGAGTGTGAGAGAGGGGTTAGAGCGTCCTCCCCAGATACAGGAGTGTGAGAGAGGGTTAAGAGGCAATTTCTCAGATACAGGAGTGTGAGAGAGGGTTTAGACCGACCTCCCCAGATACAAGAGTGTGAGAGACGGGTTAGAGGGACCTCCCCAGATAAAGTAGTGTGAGAGAGGGGTTAGAGGGACCTCCCCAGATACAGGAGTGTGAGAGAGGGTTTAGAGCGACTCCCCAGATACAAGAGTGTGAGAGACGGGTTAGAGGGACATCCCCAGATAAAGGAGTGTGAGAGAGGGGTTAGATGGACCTCCCCAGATACAGGAGTGTGAGGGGTTAGAGGGACATCCCCAGATACAGGAATGTGAGAGAAGGGTTAGAGGGACCTCCCATGATACAAGAGTGTGAGAGAGGGGTTAGAGGGAGCAACCAGATACAGGGGTGTGAGAGATGGGTTAAAGGAACCTCTCTAGATACTGAGGTGAGAGAGATGGTGAAAAGGACCTCCCCAGACACAGGAGTGTGAGCGATAGTTTAGAGCGAGCTCCCCAGAAACCTTACCTAGGAATTGCGTCCGGAGTCAGACTGTGTTGATATCAGTTTGTAACTGGGAGCTGTTGTCTTAGTCTCAAGCTCAGAGACGAGGTCAGTTTTACCCCCTTTTTTAACCTGCCCTTTCACAAAACCTGAGCAAATATTTCAGGTTGAAAAAATGAAGCTGCAGTAAACTGGAATGAATATCACAGCTGATTGTACCCCTGTGAAACGACAGAGTCACGTACATCTTCCAAACACACCCAGTCAATTGTTCACCCCATACTGTCAACAATACCAGGGAAATAGCAGGAAAGTTATTCACAGGCGATATTATCGAATCACAACTCCTTCCTCCTTTTCTCCTCCCTCAAGCAAATCACTGACCTCAACCTGACACAGGTCATTGCACGGATTCTTGCTGTGTACAGTAAAATGGGCACTGGCTCACTGATTAAAAGGGACGTCCACAGATACAGGAGTGTGAGAGAGGGGTTAGAGGGACCTCCCCAGATACAGGACTTTAAGCGCAGGGTTTAGAGGGAACTCCCCAGATACAGGAGTGTGAGAGACAGGTTAGAGGGAGCTCTCCAGATACAGGAGTGTAAGCGCCGTGTTAGAGGGAGCTCCCCAGATACAGCAGTGTGGGAGAGGGTTTGGAGGGACCTCACCAGATACGGGAGTGTGACAGAGGGGTTAGAGGGAACTCCCCAGATACAAGAGTGTGAGAGAGGGGTTAGTGGGATCTCCCCAGATACAGGAGTGTGTAAGGCGGGGGGGGGGGTAGATGGACCTCCCAAGGTACAGGAGTGTGAGAGAGGGATTAGAGGGACATCCGCAGATACAGGAGTGTGAGAGAGCGGTTAGAAGGAGCGCCCAGATATCGGAGTGTGTGAGAAGGGTGAGAGGGACCTCCCCACATATAGGAATGTGTGAAAGAGGATTTAGAGGGACTTCACCAGATATAGGAGTGTAAGAGAGGGGTCAGAGAGACCTCCCCAGATATCGGTGTGTGAGAGGGGGGGTTAGAGGGAGCTCGCCAGATACAGGAGTGTGAGAGAGTGGTTAGAGGCACCTCGCCAGATAGAGGAGTTTGTGAGAGAGCGGTTAGAGGGACCTCCACAGATATACAAGTGTGAGAGATGAGTTAGAGGGACCTCCCCAGATACAGGAGTGTGAGAGAGAGGTTAGAGTGTCCTCCCCAGATACAGGAATGTGAGAGGGGGGTTAGAGGGAGCTCTCCAGATACAGGAGTGTGAGAGAGGGGTTAGTGGGAACTCCCTAGATACAAGAGTGTGAGAGAGAGGTTAAAGGGAGCTCACCAAACACAGGAGTGTGAGAGAGGGGTTAGAGGGAACTCCCCAAATACAGGAGTGTGAGAGAGGGGTTAGTGGGACCTCCCCAGATACAGGAGTGTGATAGAGGGGTTAGAGCGACCTCCCCAGATACAGGAGTGTGAGAGAGTGGTTAGAGGGACGTCACCAGATACAGTAGTGTGACAGAGGGTTTAGAGGTACATCCCCAGATACAGGAGTGTGAGAGAGGGGTTAGATGGACATCCCCAGATACAGGAGTGTGACAGAGTGTTCAGAGGGTCCACCCCAGATACAGGAGTGTGACAGAGGTGTTAGAAGAACCTACCCTGATACAGGTGTGTGAGAGAGGGGTTAGAGGGATCTCCCCAGATACAGGAGTCTGAGAGGTTATAGGGACCTCCCCAGATACAGGTGTGTGAGAGAGGGGTTAGAAGGAGTGCCCAAATATAGGAGTGTGAGAGAGGGGTCAGAGAGTCCTCCCCAGATATCGGAGTGTGAGAGTGGGGGTTAGAGGGAACTCGCCAGATACAGGAGTGTGGGAGAGGGGTGAGAGGGAACTCCCCAGATACAGGAGTGTGTGAGAGAGGGGTTAGAGGGACATCCCCAGATATAGGAGTGTGAGAGAGGGGTTAGAGGGAACTCCCCAGATACAGGAATGTAAGATAAGGGGTTAGAGGGACCTTGCCAGATACAGGAGTGTGAGAGGGGGGTTAGAGTCACTTTCCCAGACACAGGAGCGTGAGAGAGGGGTTAGTGGGGCCTCCCCAGATACAGGAGTGTGAGAGAGGGGTTAGAGGGACCTCCCCAGATACAGGACTGTGAGAGGGGGTTAGAGGAAACTCCCCAGATACAGAGGTGTGATAGAGGGGTTAGAGGGACCTCCCCAGATACAGGAGTGTGAGAGAGGTGTTAGAGGGACCTCCCCAGATACAGGAGTGTGAGAGAGGGGTTAAAGCGACTTACCCAGATACAGGAGTGTGAGAGAGGGGTTAGAGGGGCCTCGCCAGATACAGCAGTGCGATAGAGGTGTTAGAGGGACCTCCCCAGATACAGGAGTGTGAGAGAGGTGTTAGATGGACTCCTCAGATACAGGAGTGTGACAGAGAGTTTAGAGGGACCTCCCCAGATACAGGAGTGTCAGAGAGGGGTTAGAGGGACCTTCCCAGATACAGGAGAGTGAGGGGTTAGAGGGACCTCCCCAGATACAGGAGTGTGAGAGAGTGGTTAGAGGGACCTCTCCAGATACAGGAGTGTGAGAGGTTAGAGGGATCTCCCCAGATACAGGAGTGTGAGAGAGGGGATAGAGGGTGCTCCCCAGATACAGGATTTTGAGAGATGTGTAAAAGGAACCTCTCTAGTTACTGAGGTGAGAGAGATGGTGAAAATGATCTCCACAGACACAGGAGTGTGAGAGGTTAGAGGGACCTCCCAAGATATAGGAGTATGAGAGAGGAGTTAGAGGGACGTGCCCAGACACAGGAGTGTGAGAGAGGGTTTAGTAGCAGCGCCCAGATATTGGAGTGTACGAGAGGGGTTAGAGTGAGCTCCCCAGGTATAGGAATGTGTGATAGAGGGGTTAGAGGTACTTCCCTAGATATAGGAGTGTGAGAGAGGGGTCAGAGAGACCTCCCCTGATATCGGAGTGTGAGAGGGGGTGTTAGAGGGAACTCGCCAGACACAGGAGTGTGAGAGAGGGGTTAGAGGGACCTCCCCAGATATAGGAGTGTGAGAGAGCGGTTAGTGGGACTTCCCCAGATACAGGACTGTGAGAGGGGGATAGAGGGAACTCCCCAATTACAGGAGTGTGAGAGAGGGGTTAGAGGGACCTCCCCAGATACAGGTGTGTGAGAGAGTGGTTAGAGGGACCTCCCCAGATACAGGAGTGTGAGCGAGTGGTTAGAGGGACGTCCGCAGATACAGGAGTGTGACAGAGGGTTTAGAGGGACATCCCCAGATACAGGAGTGTGAGAGAGGTGTGAGAGGGCCCTCCCCAGCTACAGGTGTGTGAGGGGTTAGAGGGACCTACCCAGATACAGGAGTGTGAGAGAGGGGTTAGAGGAACCTACCCAGATACAGGAGGGTGACAGAGGGTTCAGAGGGACCTCCCCAGACACAGGAATGTGAGAGAGGGGTTAGAGGGACCTCCCCAGATGCAGTAGTGTGACAGAGGGGTTAGAGGGACCTCCCCAGATACAGTAGTGTGAGAGAGGGGTTAGAGGGACCTCCACAGATACAGGAGTCTGAGAGGTTTTAGGGACCTCCCCAGATACAGGAGTGTGAGAGAGGTGTTAGAAGGAGCGCCCAGATATAGGAGTGTGAGAGAGGGGTTAGATTGACCTCCCCAGATATAGGAATGTGTGAAAGAGTGTTTAGTGGGATTTCTCCAGATATAGGAGTGTGAGAGATGGGTCAGAGAGACCTCCCCAGATATCGGAGTGTGAGAGGGGGGGGTAGAGGGAAATCGCCAGATACAGGAGTGTGAGAGAGGGGTTAGAGGGACCTCCCCAGATACAGGAGTGTGTGAGAGAGGGGTTAGAGGGACCTCAACTGATATAGGAGTGTGAGAGAGGGGTTAGAGGGAACTCCCCAGATACAGGAATGTAAGAGGGGGCTTAGAGGGACCTTGCCAGATACAGGAGTGTGAGAGGGGGGTTAGAGGCACATTCCCAGAGACAGGTGCGTGAGAGAGGGGTTAGAGGGGCCTCCCCAGATACAGGAGTGTGATAGAGGGGTGAGAGGGACCTCCCCAGATACAGGAATGTGAGAGGGGGGTTAGAGGGACCTCCTCAGATACAGGAGTGTGAGAGAGGGGTTAGAGGGACCTCCCCAGATACAGGAGTGTGAGAGAGGGGTTAGAGGGACCTCCCCAGATACAGGAGTGTGAGAAAGGGGTTAGAGGGACCTCCCCAGGTACAGGAGTGTGAAAGAGGGCTTAGAGTGACCTCCCCAGATACAGGAGTGCGATAGAGCGGTTAGGGCGACCTCCCCAGATACAGGAGTGTGAGAGAGGGGTTAGAGGGACCTCCCCAGATATAGGAGTGTGACAGAGGGATAGAGGGACCTCCCCAGATACAGGAGTATGAGAGAGGGGTTAGAGGGAAATCCCCAGATACAGGAGTGTGACGGGTTAGAGGGACCTACCCAGATACAGGAGTTTGAGATAGGGGTTAGAGGGATCTCCCCAGATACAGGAGTGTGAGAGTTTAGAGGGATCTCCCCAGATACAGGAGTGTGAGAGAGGGGTTAGAGGGTGCTCCCCAGATACAGGATGTTGAGAGTTGTGTTCAAGGAACCTCTCTAGATACTGAGGTGAGAGAGATGGTGAAAAGGATCTCCCCAGACACAGGAGTGTGAGACGTTAGAGGGACCTACCAAGATATAGGAGTGTGAGAGAGGGGTGAGAGGGACGTCCCCAGATACAGCAGTGTGACAGAGAGGTTAGTAGGAGCGCCCAGATATAGGTGTGTGAGAGAGGGGTTAGAGGGACCTCCCCAGGTACAGGAATGTCTGAAAGAGGGGTTAGAGGGACTTCCCCAGATGTAGGAGTGTGAGAGAGGTGTCAGAGAGACATCCACTGATATCGGAGTGTGAGAGGGGGGGTTAGAGGGAACTCGCCAGATACAGGAGTGTGAGAGAGGGGTTAGAGGGACCTCCCCAGATATAGGAGTGTGAGAGAGGGGTTAGAGGGACCTAGCCAGATACAGGATTGTGAGAGTGGGTTTAGAGGGACCTCCCCAGATACAGGAGTGTGATAGAGGGGTTAGAGCGACCTCCCCAGATACAGGAGTGTGAGAGAGTTTTTAGAGGGACCTCCCCAGATACAGGAGTGTGAGGGAAGGGTGAGAGGGACCTCCCCAGCTACAGAAGTGTGAGGGGTTAGAGGGACCTACCCAGATACAGGAGTGTGAGAGAGGGGTTAGAGGGACTTCCCCAGATACATGAGTGTGACAGAGGTTTCAGAGGGACCTCCCCAGATACAGGAATGTGAGAGAGGGGTTAGAGGGACCTCCCCATATACAGGAGTGTGAGAGAGGGGTGAGAGGGACATCCCCAGATACAGGAGTGTGAGGGGTTAGAGGGACCTACCCAGATACAGGAGTTTGAGATAGTGGTTAGAGGGACCTCCCCAGATACAGGAGTGTCAGAGATGAGATGGATCTCCCCAGATAAAGGAGTGTGGGAGAGAGGTTAGAGGGTGCTCCCCAGATACATGACTTTGTGAGTTGTGTTAAAGGAACCTCTCCAGATACTGAGGTGAGAGAGATAGTGAAAAGGATCGCCCCAGACACAGGAGTATGAGAGGTTGGAGGGACTTCCCCAGATGTAGGAGTGTGAGAGAGGTGTCAGAGAGACATCCCATGATATCGGAGTGTGAGAGGGGGGGTTAGAGGGAACTCGCCAGATACAGGAGTGTGAGAGAGGGGTTAAACGGACCTCCCCAGATAGAGGATTGTGAGAGGGGGGTTAGAGTGACCTCCCCAGATACAGGAGTGTGAGAGAGGGGTTAGAGGGACCTCCCCAGATACAGGAGTGTGCGAGAGGGGTTAGAGGCACTTTCCCAGATACAGGAATGTGAGAGAGGGGTTAGAGGAACCTAGCCAGGAACAGGAGTGTGAGAGAGGGGTTAGAGGGACCTCCCCAGATACAGGAGTGTGAGAGAGGGGTTAGAGGGACCTCCCCAGATACAGGAGTGTGATAGAGGGGTTAGAGCGACCTCCCCAGATACAGGAGTGTGAGAGAGTGGTTAGAGGGACCTCCCCAGATACAGGAGTGTGAGGGAGGGGTGAGAGGGACCTCCCCAGCTACAGGAGTGTGAGGGGTTAGAGGGACCTACCCAGATACAGGAGTGTGAGAGAGGGGTTAGAGGGACTTCCCCAGATACATGAGTGTGACAGAGGGTTCAGAGGGACCTCCCCAGATACAGGAGTGTGAGAGAGGGGTGAGAGGGACCTCCCCAGCTACAGGATTGTGAGGGGTTAGAGGGACCTCCCCAGATACAGGAGTGTGACAGAGGGGTTAGAGGGACCTCCCCAGATACAGGAGTGTGAGAGAGGGGTTAGAGGGACCTCCCCAGATACAGGAGTGTGAGGGGTTAGAGGGACCTACCCAGATACAGGAGTGTGAGAGAGGGGTTAGAGGGACCTCCCCAGATACAGGAATCTGAGAGGTTATAGGGACCTCCCCAGATACAGGAGTGTGAGAAAAGGGTGAGAGGGAGCTCCCCAGATGCAGATTTTGAGCGATGGGTTAAAGGAACCTCTCTAGATACTGAGGTGAGAGAGATGGTGAAAAGGACCTCCCCAGACACAGGAGTGTGAGCGAGATGTTAGTGCGAGCTCCCCAGAAACCTGACCTCGGAATTGCGTCCAGAGTCAGACTGTGTTGATATCTGTTTATAACTGGGAGCTGTTGTCTTAGTCTCAAGCTCAGAGACGAGGTCAGTTTTACAAGCATTTTTTAACCTGCCCTTTCACAAAACATGAGCAAATATTTCAGGTTGAAATAAGGATAGCTGCAGTAAACTGGAATGAATATCACAGCTGATTAAACCCTGTGAAACGACAGAGTCACGTACATCTTCCAAACACACCCAGTCAATTGTTCACCCCTTACTGTCAACAATACCAGGGAAATAGCAAGAGAGGTATTCACAATAGATATTATGGAATCACAGCTCCTTCCTCATTCTCTCCTCCCTCAAGCAAATCACTGACCTCAACCTGATACAGGTCCATGCAAGGATTCTTGCTGTGTACAGTAAAATGGGCACTAGCTCACTTTTTAAAAGGGACGTCCACAGATACAGAAGTGGGAGAGAGGGGTTAGAGGGGCCTCCCCAGATACAGGAGTGTGCTGGAGAGGTTAGAGGGACCTCTCCAGATACAAGAGTGTGAGAGAGAGGTTAGAGGGTCCTCCCCAGATACAGGAATGTGAGAGGGGGGGTTAGAGGGAGCTCTCCAGATACACGAGTGTGAGAAAGTGGTTAGTGGGACCACCCCAGATACCGGAGTGTGAGAGAGAGGTTAGAGGGAGCTCACCAAATATAGGAGTGTGAGAGAGGTTTTAGAGGGAATTCCCCAGATACCGGAGTGTGAGAGAGGGGTTAGTGGGACCTCCCCAGATACAGGAGTATGAGAGGAGTGGGGGGTTAGATGGACCTCCCCAGATACAGGAGTGTGAGAGAGGGGTTAGAGGGACCTCCCCAGATACAGGAGTGTGAGAGAGCGGTTAGAGGGACCTTCACAGATACAGGAGTGTGAGCGGTAAGAGAGACCTCCCCAGATACAGCAGTGTGAGAGAGGGGTTAGAGGGACCTCCCCAGATACAGAAGTGTGAGAGATGGGTTAATGGAACCTCTCTAGATACTGAGGTGAGAGAGCTGATGAAAATTACATCCCCAGACACAGGAGTATGAGCGAGATGTTCGAGCGAGCTCCCCAGACACCTGACCTCGTAATTGCGTCCAGAGTCTGACTGTGTTGATATCAGTTTATAACTGGGAGCTTTTGTCTTTGTCTCAAGTTCAAAGACCAGGTCAGTTTTACAACCATTTTTTAACCTGCCCTTTCACAAAACCTGAGCAAATATATCAGGTTGACATAAGTATAGCTGCAGTAAACTGGAATGAAGATCACATCTGATTATACCCTGTGAAACGACAGAGTCACGTACATCTTCCAAACACACCCAGTCAATTGTTCACCCCTTACTGTCAACAATACCAGGGAAATAGCAAGAGAGGTATTCACAGTAGTTATTATCGAATCACAGCTCCTTCCTCATTCTCTCCTCCCTCAAGCAAATCACTGACGTCAACCTGACACAGGTACATGCAAGGATTCCTGCTGTGTACAGTAAAATGGGCACTGGCTCACTGATTAAAAGGGACGTCCACAGATACAGTAGTGTGAGAGAGGGGTTAGAGTGACCTCCCCAGATACAGGACTGTCAGAGAAGGGTTGAGAGGGACCTCCCCAGATACAGGAGTGTGAGAGAGGGGTTAGAGGGACCACCCCAGATACAGGAGTGTGAGAGAGGGGTTAGAGGGTCCTCCCCAGATACAGGAGTGTGAGGGGTTCGAGGGACCGCCCCAGATACAGGAGTGTGAGAGAGGTGTTAGAGGGACCTCCCCAGATACAGGAGTGTGCAGGAGGGGTTGGAGGGACCTCCCCAGATACAGGAGTCTGAGAGAAATGGGTTCGAGGGACTTTCCCAGAGACAGGAGTGTGAGAGCGGGGTTAGCGGGACCTCCCCAGATATAGGAATGTGTGAGAGATGGGTTAGAGGGACATCCGCAGATATAGGAATGTCAGAGAGGGGTCAGAGAGACCTACCCAGATATCGGAGTATGAGAAGGGTGGTTAGAGGGAACTCGCCAGATGCAGGAGTGTGAGAGAGGGGTTAGAGGGACCTCCCCAGATATAGGAGTGTGAGAGAGGGGTTAGAGGGACCTCGCAAGATACAGGAGTGTGAGAGACGGGTTAGAGGGACATCCCCAGATACAGCAGTGTGGGAGAGGGTTTAGTGGGACCTCCCCAGATACAGGAGTGTGAGAGAGGGGTTAGTGGGACCTCCCAGATATAGGAGTGTGAGATGGGGGTTAGAGGGACCTTGCCAGATACAGGAGTGTGAGAGGGGGGTTAGAGGGAATTCCCCAGATACAGGAGTGATAGAGTGTGGTTAGAGGGAGATCCCTACATACAGGAGTGTGAGAGATGGGTTAATGGAATCTCTCTAGATACTGAGGTGAGAGAGATGGTGAAAATTACCTCCCCAGACATAGGAGTATGAGAGAGATGTTAGAGCGAGCTCCCCAGAAACCTGACCTCGTAATTGCGTCCAGAGTCAGACTGTGTTGATGTCAGTTTATAACTGGGAGCTTTTGTCTTTGTCTCAAGCTCAGAGACGAGGTCAGTTTTACTACCCTTTTTTAACCTGACCTTTCACAAAACCTGAGCCAATATTTCAAGTTGAAATAAGGATAGCTGCAGTAAACTGCAATGACTATCACAGCTGATTATACCCCTGTGAAACGACAGAGTCACGTACATCTTCCAAACACACCCAGTCAATTGTTCACCCCTTACTGTCGACAATACCAGGGAAACAGTAGGAGAGGAATTCACAGTAGATATTATCGAATCACAGGTCCTTCCTCATTCTCTCCTCCCGAAAACAAATCACTGACGTCAACCTGACACAGGTCCATGCAAGGATTCTTGCTGTGTACAGTAAAATGGGCACTGGCTCACTGATTAAAAGGGACGTCCACAGATACAGGAGTGTGAGAGAGGGGTTAGAGGGACCTCCCAAGATACAGGACTGTGAGGGGTTAGATGGACCTTCCCAGATAAAGGAATGTGTGAGAGAGGAGTTAGAGGGACTTCCCCAGATATAGGAGTGTGCAGGAGGTGTTAGAGGGACCTCCCCAGATACAGGAGTGTGAGAGAGAGGGGTTAGAGCGACTTCCCCAGAAACAGGAGTGCGAGAGAGGGGTTAGTGGGACCTCCCCAGATACTGGAGCGTGTGTGAGAGGGTTTAGAGGGACTTCCCCAGATACAGGAGTATGAGAGAGGGGTTAGAGAGACCTCCCCAGATGTAGGAATGTGTGAGAGAGGGGTGAGAGGGACTTCCACAGATATAGGAGTGTGAGAGAAGGGTCAGAGAGACCTCCCCAGATATCGGAGTGTGAGAGGGGCGTTTAGAGGGAACTCGCCAGATACAGTAGTGTGAGAGAGTGGTTAGAGGGACCTCCCCAGATACAGGAGTGTGAGGGAGGGGTTTGAGGGAACTTCCCAGATACAGGAGTATGAGGGGTTCGAGGGACAACCCCGGATATAGGAGTGTGAGAGATGGGTTAAAGGAACCTCTCTAAATAGTGAGGTGAGAGAGATGGTGAAAAGGACCTCCCCAGACATAGGAGTGTGAGCGAGATGTTCGAGCGAGCTCCCCAGAAACCTGACCTCGGAATTGCTTCCAGAGTCAGACTGTGTTGATATCAGTTTATAACTGGGAGCTGTTGTCTTAATCTCAAGCTCAGAGACGAGGTCAGTTTTACAACCATTTTTTAACTTGCCCTTTCACAAAACCTGAGCAAATATTTCAGGTTAAAATAAGGATAGCTGCAGTAAACTGGAATGAATATCACAGCTGATTATACCCCTGTGAAACGACAGAGTCACGTACATCTTCCAAACTCACCCAGTCAATTGTTCACACCTCACTGTCAACAATACCAGGGAAATAGCAAGAGAGGTATTCACAGTCGATATTATCGAATCACAGCTCCTTCCTCATTCTCTCCTCCCTCAAGCAAATCACTGACCTCAACCTGACACAGGTCCATGCAACGATACTTGCTGTGTTCAGTAAAATGGGCACTGGCTCACTGATTAAAAGGGACGTCCACAGATACAGGACTGTGATATAGGGGTTAGAAGGACCTCTCCAGATACAGGAGTGTGCAGGAGGGGTTAGAGGGACCTCCCCAGATACAGGAGTGTGAGGGAGGTGTTAGTGGGAACTCCCCAGATACAGAAGTGTGAGAGAGGGTTTAGAAGCACCTCCCCAGACACAGGAGTGAGAGAGAGAGGTTAGAGGGACCTCCCCAGATACAGGAGTGTGAGAGATGGGTTAAAGGAACCTCTTTAAATACTGAGGTGAGAGAGATGGTGAAAAGGACATCCCCAAACACAGGAGTGTGAGCGAGATGTTAGAGCGAGCTCCCCAGAAAACTGACCTCGGAATTGCGTCCAGAGTCAGACAGTGTTGATATCAGTTTATAACTGGGAGCTTTTGTTTTTGTCTCAAGCTCAGAGACGAGGTCAGTTTTACAGCCATTTTTTAAACTGCCCTTTCACAAAAACTGTGCAAAAATTTCAGGTTGAAATAAGGATAGCTGCAGTAAACCGGAATGAATATCACAGACGATTATACCCCTGTGAAACGACAGAGTCACGTCCATCTTCCAAACCCACCCAGTCAATTGTTCACCCCTCACTGTCAACAGTACAAGGGAAATAGCAAGAGAGGTATTCACAGTAGATATTATCGAATCACAGCTCCTTCCTCATTCTCTCGTCCCTCAAGCAAATCACTGACCTCAACCTGACACAGGTCCATGCAACGATACTTGCTGTGTACAGTAAAATGGGCACTGGCTCACTGATTAAAAGGGACGTCCACAGACACAGGAGTGTGATAGAGGGGTTAGAGGGACCTCACCAGATATCGGAGTGTGAGAGGGATTAGAGGGACCTCCCCAGATACAGGAGTGTGAGAGAGGTGATAGAGGGACATCCCCAGATACAGGAGTGTGAGAGAGAGGGGTTAGATGGACTTCCCCAGATACAGGAGTATGAGAGAAGTGTTAGAGGGACCTGCCAGATACAGGAGTGTGACAGAGCGGTTAGAGGGACCTGCCCAGATACAGGAGTGTGAGGGAGGGTTTAGAGGGACCTCCCCAGATACAGGAGTGTGAGTAGTTAGAGGGACCTCACCAGATACAGGAGTGTGAGACAGGGGTTAGAGGGTCCTCCCCAGATACAGGAGTGTGAGGGGTTTGAGGCACCGCCCCAGATACAGGAGCGTGAGAGAGGGGTTAGACGGACCTCCACAGATACAGGAGTGTGCAGGAGGCGTTAGAGGGACCTCCCCAGATACAGGGGTGTGAGAGAAATGGGTTAGAGGGACTTCCCAAGATACAGGAGTGTGGGAGAGGGGTTAGAAGGAGCTCCCAGATATAGGAGTGTGAGTTGGGGGTTAGAGGGACCTTGCCAGATACAGGAGTGTGAGAGTGGGGTTAGAGGGACCTCCCCAGATACAGGAGTGTGAGTTGGGGTTTAGAATTACTTTCCCAGATACAGGAGCGTAAGAGAGGGGTTAGAGGGACCTCCACAGATACAGGAATGTGACAGGGGGTTAGAGGGACCTCCCCAGATACAGGAGTGTGAGAGAGGGGTTAGAGGGACCTCCCCAGATACAGGAGTGTGAGAGAGGGGTTAGAGGGAACTCCCCAGATACAGGAGTGTGAGAGAGGTGTTAGAGGGAACATGCCAGATACAGGAATGTGAGAGAGGGGTTATAGTGACCTCCCCAGATATAGGAGTGTGAGAGAGGGGTTGGATGGACCTCCCCAAATACAGGATTGTGAGAGAGAGGTTAGAGGGACCTCCCCAGATACAGGAGTGTGAGATGGGGGTTATAGGGACCTCCCAAGATACAGGAGTGTGAGGGATTAGACGGACCTCTCCAGATACAGGAGTGTTGGAGAGGGGTTAGAGGGACCTCCCCAGATACAGGAGTGTGAGAGAGGGGTTCGAGGGAGCTCCCCAGATACAGGAGTGTGAGAGATGGGTTAAAGGAACCTCTCTAGATACTGAGGTGAGAGAGATGGTGAAAAGGACCTCCACAGATACAGGAGTGTGAGCGAGAGGTTAGATCGAGCTCCCCAGAAACCTGACCTCGGAATTGCGTCCAGAGTCAGACTGTGTTGATATCAGTTTATAACTGGGAGCTGCTGTCTTAGTCTCAAGCTCAGAGACTAGGTCAGTTTTACAACCATATTTTAACCTGCTCTTTCTCAAAACCTGAGCAAATATTTCAGGTTGAAATAAGGATAGCTGCAGTAAACTGGAATGAATATCACAGCTGATTATACTTCTGTGAAACGACAGAGTCACGTAAATCTTCCAAACACACCCAGTCAAGTGTTCACCCCTTACTATCAACAATCCCAGGGAAATAGCAAGTGAGGTATTCACAGTAGATATTATCGAATCACATCTCCTTCCTCATTCTCTCCTCCCTCAAGCAAATTACTGACCTCAACCTGAAACAGGTCCATGCAACGATTCTTGCTGTGTAGAGTAAAATGGGCACTAGCTCACTGATTAAAAGGGACGTCCACAGATACAGGAGTGTGAGAGAGGGGTTAGAAGGACCTCCCCAGATAAAGGACGATGAGACAAGGGTTTAGAGGGACCTCCCTAGATACAGGAGTGTGCAGGAGGGGTTAGAGTGACCTACGTAGATACATACGTGTGAAAGCCGTGTTAGAGGGAGCTCCCCAGATACAGTAGTGTGGGAGAGCGGTTAGAGATACCTACCCATACACAGGAGTGTGAGACAGTAGTTAGAGGGACCTCCCCAGATACAGGAGTGTGAGAGAGGGGTTAGAGGGACCTCCCAGATAAAGGAGTGTGAGGGGATAGAGGCACCTCCCCAGATGCAGGAGTGTGAGAGAGGCGTTACAGGAACCTCCCCAATACAGGAGTGTGAGCGAGGGGTTAAAGGTTCCTCCCCAGATACAGGAGTGTGAGAGGGGCGTTAGAGGGACCTCCCAAGAAAAAGGAGTGTGAGAGAGGTGTTAATGGGACCTCCCCAGATACAGGAGTGTGAGAGAGGTGTTAGTGGGACCTCTCCAGATACAGGAGTGTGAGATGGGTGGGGGGTTAGATGGACCTCCCGAGGTACAGGAGTGTGAGAGAGGGGTTAGAGGGACCTCCCCAGTACAGTAGTGTGAGAGAGGGGTTAGAGGGAGCGCCCAGATACAGGAGTGTGAGAGAGGGGTTAGTGCGGCCTTCCCAGATACAGGAGTGTGAGAGAGGGGTTCGAAGGAGCTCCCCAGATAGAGGAGTGTGAGAGATGGGTTAAAGGAACCTCTCTAGATACTGAGGTGAGAGAGGTGGTAAAAAGGACCTCCCCAGATACAGGAGTGTGAGCGAGAGGTTAGAGCGAGCTCCCCAGAAACCTGACCTCGGAATTGCGTCCAGAGTCAGACTGTGTTGATATCAGTTTATAACTGGGAGCTGTTGTCTTAGTCTCAAGCTCAGAGACGAGGTCAGTTTTACAACCATATTTTAACCTGCTCTTTCTCAAAACCTGAGCAAATATTTCAGGTTGAAATAAGGATAGCTGCAGTAAACTGGAATGAATATCACAGCTGATTATACCTCTGTGAAACGACAGAGTCACGTAAATCTTCCAAACACACCCACACCCCTTACTGCCAACAATACCAGGGAAATAGCAAGTGAGGTATTCACAGTAGATATTCTCGAATCACAGCTCCTTCCTCATTCTCTCCTCCCTGAAGCAAATCACTGACCTCAAACTGACACAGGTCCATGCAACGATTCTTGCTGTGTAGAGTAAAATGGGCACTAGCTCACTGATTAAAAGCGACGTCCACAGATACAGGAGTGTGAGAGAGTGGTTAGAAGGACCTCCCCAGATACAGGACGATGAGAGAAGGGTTTAGAGGGACCTCCCCAGATACAGGAGTGTGCAGGAGGGGTTAGAGGGACCTCCGCAGATACATACGTGTGAAAGCCGTGTTAGAGGGAGCTCCTCAGATACAGGAGTGTGGGAGAGCGGTTCGAGAGACCTACCCATACACAGGAGTGTGAGACAGGAGTTAGAGGGACCTCCCCAGATACAGGAGTGTGAGAGGGGCGTTAGAGGGACCTCCCAAGAAAAAGAAGTGTGAGAGAGGTGTTAGTGGGACCTCCCCAGATACAGGGGTGTGAGAGAGGTGTTAGTGGGACCTCCACAGATACAGGAGTGTGAGAGGGGTGGGGGATTAGATGGACCTCCCGAGGTACAGGAGTGTGAGAGAGGGGTTAGAGGGACCTCCCCAGATACAGGAGTCTGAGAGAGGGGTTAGAGGGAGCGCCCAGATATAGGAGTGTGAGAGAGGTGTTAGAGGGACCTCTCCAGATAGAGGAATGTGTGAGAGAGGGGTTAGAGAGACTTCCCCAGATATAGGAGTGTGAGAGAGGGGTCAGAGTGACCTCTCCAGATATTGGAGTGTGAGAGAGGGGTTAGAGGGAACTCCACAGATACAGGAGTGTGAGAGAGGTGTTAGAGGGAACTCCGCAGATACAGGAGTGTGAGAGAGGTGTTAGTGACCTCCCCAGATACAGGAGTGTGAGAGAGGCGTTAGAGGGACTTCACCAGACACAGGAGTGTGAGAAAGGGGTTAGAGGGACTTCCCCAGATACAGGGGCGTGAGAGAGGGGTTGGAGGGAGCTCTCCCGACACAGGAGTGTGAGAGGGGGGTTAGAGGGTCCTCCCAGATACAGGAGTGTGAGAGAGGGGTTAGATGGACCTCCCCAGATACAGGAGTGTGAGAGGGAGGTTAGAGGGACCTCCCCAGATACAGGAATGTGAGAGAGGTGTTAGAGGGAGCGCCCAGATATAGGAGTTTGAGAGTGGGGTTAGAGGGATCGCCCAGATATATGAGTGTGAGTGATGGGTCAGATGGACCTCTCTAGATACAGGAGGGTGAGAGGGAGGTGTGATTAGATGGAGCTCCCCAGGTACAGGAGTGTGAGAGAAGGGTTAGAGGGACCTCCCCAGATACAGGAGTTTGTGAGAGAGGGGTTAGAGGGAACTCCCAAGAAAAAGGAGTGTGAGAATAATTAGAGGGACTTCCCCAGATACAGAAGTGTGAGAGAGGGGTTAGTGGGAGCGCCCAGATATAGGAGTGTGAGAGAGGGGTCAGAGAGACCTCCCCCGATAAAGGAGTGTGTGAGAGAGGGGTTAGAGGGACCTCCACAGATATCGGAGTGTGAGAGAGGGGTTGGATGGACCTCCCCAGATACAGGATTGTGAGAGAGAGGTTAGCGGGACCTCCTCAGATACAGGAGTGTGAGAGGGGCGTTAGAGGGACCTCCCCAAATACAGGAGTGTGAGGGGTTAGACGGACCTCCCCAGATACAGGAGTGTGAGAGAGGGGTTAGAGGGACCACACCAGATACAAGATTGTGAGAGAGGGGTTCGAGGGAGCTCCCCAGATACAGGAGTGTGAGAGATGGGTTAAAGGTACCTCTCTAGATACTGAGGTGAGAGAGATGGTGAAAAGGACCTCCCCAGATACAGGAGTGTGAGCGAGAGGTTAGAGCGAGCTCCCCAGAAACCTGACCTCGGAATTGCGTCCAGAGCCAGACTGTGTTGATATCAATTTGTAACTGTGAGCTGTTGTCTTCGTCTCAAGCTCAGAGTCGAGGTCTGTTTTACAATCATTTTTTAACCTGCCTTCTCAAAACCTGAGCAAATATTTCAGGTTGAAATAAGGATAGCTGCAGTAAACTGGAATGAATATTACAGCTGATTATACCCCTGTGAAACGACATAGTCACGTACATCTTCCAAACACCCCCAGTCAATTGTTCACCCCTTACTGTCAACAATACCAGGGAAATAGCAAGAGAGGTATTCAAAATTTATATTATCGAATCACAGCTCCTTCCTCATTCTCTCCTCCCTCAAGCGAATCACTGACCTCAACCTGGCACAGGTCCATGCAACGATTCTTGCTGTGTACAGTAAAATGTGCACAAGCTCACTGATGAAAAGGGACGTCCACAGATACAGGAGTGTGAGAGAGAGGTTAGAGGGACCTCCCCAGATACAGGAGAGTGCAGGAGGGGTTAGAGGGACCTCCCCAAATACAGGAGTGTGAGAGAGAGGTTAATGGGACCTCCCCAGATGCAGGAGTGTGAGTGAGAAGTTAGAGGGAGCTCACCAAATACAGGAGTGTGAGAGAGGGGTTAGAGGGAACTCCCCAGATACAGGAGTGTGAGAGAGGGGTTAGTTGTATCTCCCCAGATACAGGAGTGTGAGAGGGTGGGGGGGATTAAATGGATATCCTGAGGAACACCAATGTGAGAGAGGGGTTAGAGGGACCTCCCTAGATTCAGGAGTGTGTGAGAGAGGGGTTCGAAGGACCTCCCAAGATATAGGAGTGTGAGATAGGTTAGAGGGACCTCCCCAGATACAGGAGTGTGAGAGAGGGGTTAGAGGGAGCGCCCAGATATAGGAGTGTGAGAGAGGGGTTAGGGGGACCTCCCCAGATACAGGAGTGTGAGAGAGGGGTGCGACGGACCTCCCCAGATACAAGAGTCTGAGGAGTTAGAGAAGTGGTGGGCAATCTGCGGCCCGCCAGGTCATTCTATCCCGCCCGCTGGATGTGACAGAAATGGAACTCGAGGCAGAGTTCAAGCTGCATTTCTTTAAAATTAATATTTCGCAAAAGCGATTCTCCCAGGCCCAATATTAAAAGGATCCATTCGGTGATTCTGGGACCCAGTGGCGGATGTCGATACCCAGAATGCACTGCCTACTAGAATATGCCCTATCCTTTTTTGAACAGAATAATGGCTGTGTGGGATTTGTGTAATAAAGGTACAGCAGTAATCATGGGCGACATTAATCTACATATAGATTGGGCTAACTTAACTGGTAGCAAAGCGGTGGAGGAGGATTTCCTGGAGTGTATTAGGGATGGTTTTCTAGACCAATATGTCGAGGAATGAACCAGGGAGCTGGCCATTCTAGACTTTGTGATGTGTAATGAGAAAGGACTAATTATCAATCGTGTTGTGTGAGGCCCTTTGGGAAAAAGTGAGTATAATATGATAGAAGTCGTTATTAAGATGGAGAGTGACAACGTTAATTCGGGAACCAGTGTCCTGAACTTAAGGAAAGGTAACTTCGACGGTATGAAACGTGAATTGACTAGAATAGACTGGCATTGGATACTAAAAGGGTTGACGGTGGATAAGCAATGGCAAACATTTAAAGATCACATGGATGAACTTCAGCAATTGTACATCCCTATCTGGAGTAAAAATAAAACTGGGAAGGTGGCTCAACCATGGCTAACAAGGGAAATTAAGGAGAGTGTTAAAAACAAGGAAGGGGCATATACATTGGCTAGAAAAAGCAACAAACCTGATGACTGGGAGAAATTTAGAATTCGACAAAGGAGGACTAAGGGTTTAATTAAGAGGCGGAAAATAGAGTACGAGAGGAAGCTTGCAGGGAATATAAAAACTGACTGCAAAAGCTTCTCTAAATATGTGAAGAGTAAAAGATTAGTAAAGACAAACGAAGGTCCCTTGCAGTCGGATTCAGTTGAATTTATAATGGTGAACAAAGAAATGGCAGACCAATTGATCCAATACTTCGGTTCTGTCTTCACAAAGGAAGATACAAATAATCTTTCGAATGTACTAGGGGACAGTGGGTCTCGTGAGAATGAGGAACCGAAAGATATCCTTATTAAGCGGGAAATTGTGTTTGGGAAATTAATGGGATTAAAGGCCAATAAATCACCAGGTTCTGATAGTCTGCATCCCAGAGTACTTAAGGAAGTGGCCCTAGAAATAATGAATGCATTGGTTATCATTTTCCAAAAGTCTCTGGACTCTGGATCAGTTCCTATGGATTGGAGGGTAGCTAATGTAACACCAATTTACAAAAGGAGGGAGAGAGAAAGCGGGTAATTATAGACAGGTTAGCCTGACATCAGTAGTGGGGAAAATGTTGGAATCAATCATTAAGGATGAAATAGCAGCCCATTTGGAAAACAGTGACAGGATCGAGCCGAGTCAGCATGGCTTTTGGAAAGGGAAATCATGCTTGACGAAACTTCTGGAATTTTTTGAGGATGTAACTAGTAGAGTGGACAAAGGAGAACCAGTGGATGTGGTGTATTTGGAATTTCAAAAGGCTTCTGACAAGGTTCCGCACAAGAGATTGGTGAACAAAATCAAAGCGCATGGTATTGAGGGTAATGTACTGACGTGGATAGAGAACTGGTTGGCAGACAGGAAGCAGAGAGTTGGGATAAACGGGTCCTTTTCAGAATGGCAGCCAGTGACTAGTGGTATGCCGCAGGCTCAGTACTGGGACCCCAGCTCTTTACAATATACATTAACGATGTGGATGAAGGAATAGGGTATAATATCTCCAAGTTTGCAGATGACACTAAACTGGGTGGCGGTGTGAGCTGTGAGGAGGACGCTAAGAGGCTGCAGGTTGACTTGGACAGATTAGGTGAGTGGGCAAATACATGGCAGATGTAGTATAATGTGGATAAATGTGAGATTATCCATTTTGGGGGCAAAAACACGAAGGCAGAATATTATCTGAATGGCGACAGATTGGAAAAAGGGGAGGTGCAACGAGACCTGGGTGTCATGGTTCATCAGTCACTGAAAGTGGGCATGCAGGTAGAGCAGGCGGTAAAGAAGGCAAATGGTATGTTGGCCTTCATAGCTAGGGGATTTGAATATAGAAGCAGGGAGGTCTTACTGCAGTTGTACAGGGCCTTAGTGAGGCCTCACCTGGAATATTGTGTTCAGTTTTGATATCCTAATCTGAGGAAGGACGATCTTGCTATTGAGGGAGTGCAACGAAGATTCACCAGACTGATTCTAGGGATGGCTGGGCTGTCAGACGAGCAGAGACTGGATCAACTGGGCCTTTATTCACTGGCGTTTAGAAGGATGAGAGGGGATCTCATAGAAACATTTAAGATCCTGTCGGGACTGGACAGGTTAGATGTGGGAAGAATTTTCTCGATGTTGGGGAAGTTCAGAACCAGGGGACATCGTCTGAGGATTAGGAGAAGGCCATTGAGGACTGAGATGAGAAGAAACTGCTTCACTCAGAGACTTGTTAACCTGTGGAATTCCCTGCCGCAGAGAGTTGTTGATGCCAGTTCATTGGATATATTCAAGAGTGAATTAGATATGGCCCTTACGGTTAAGGGGATCAAGCGGTATGGAGAGAAAGCAGGAAAGGGGTACTGAGGGGAATGATCAGCCATGAACTCATTGAATGGCGGTGCAGGCTCGAAGGGCCGAATGGCCTCATCCTGCACCTATTTTCTATGCTTCCATGTTTCTATGGCTACTCATCTCCTCAACTCCTTTACCGAAGAAAGTGACCAGCGGTGCATCTTTCCTCTCCCGGTATCCAGAGTATGACGGCAGGGGAGTTGCCTCTGGCACCAATTGGGACAGCATTGATAATCTTTGCAGAGGGACATAAGGAAGACGGAGGTGGGAAATTGATGCTGACACAGGCTCCAAACAGCTTACATTTCTATTTCACAGCACTGGTTTACACAGACCAGAAGTCACCACCACATTTTCAATCTGTTATATTTGTTTCCTTTCTAAGCAGTAGCCAATACATGCTGTGTATGTAATTTAGCATCTGACGACTATCTGAATTTATGTTTATGAAATGTTCATCTTTGTGCAATGCTCCCTCGAATATTGTTATCGCACACGGTCCCTTGTACTTTGTTGCTGGGCCGGGCCATTATTCATCAACACATGCAAAGTATAACTTCCAGCGGCAGGAGCTGGAGAGCTGCCTGCACGGGACCGCACAATTGGTGGTCGACCGTTCAGCCTCACATCTGAGGGGAAGCATTGGTGGGAGGCATTGGTGATCAACAGATCAACAAATCTTGTTAAGTGCAAGTCCATCCCAAATAATTATCCGCTCATGTGTTAGAGGGTGAGAGAGGGGTTAGAGGGACATTAATAGATACAGGAGCGAGAGAGACTCGTTAGAGGGAGTTTCCGCGATACAGGAGTGTGAGAGAGGGGTTCGAGGGTCTTCCGCAGATACAGGAGTGTGAGAGAGGGGTTAGAGCATCCTCGCCAGGTACAGGAGTGTGAAAGTCGGGTTAGAGGGACCTCCCCACATACAGGAGTGAGAGAGAGGGGTTAGAGCAAGCTCCCCAGATACAGGAGTGTACAGGATCGGTTAGAGGGACCTCCCCAGATAAAGGAGTTTGAGAGAGTGGTTAGAGGGACCTCCCCAGATACAGGAGTGAGAGAGAGGGGTTAGAGGAAGCTCCCCAGATACAGGAGTGTGAGAGAGGGGTTCGAGGGAGCTCTCCAGATACAGGAGCGTGAGAGATGGTTTAAAAAAAGAATCTCTCGATATTGATGTGAGAGAGAAGGTGAAAAGGACCTCCCCATACACAGGAGTATGAGCGAGAGGTTAGAGCGAGCTCCCCAGAAACCTGACCTCGGAATTGCGTCCAGAGTCAGACTGTGTTGATATCAGTTTATAATTGGGAGCTGTTATCTTAGTCTCAAGCTCAGAGACGAGTTCAGTTTTACAACCATATTTTAACGTGCCCTTTCACAAAACCTGAGCAACTATTTCAGGTTGAAATAAGGATAGCTGCAGTAAAGTAGAATGAATATCACAGCTGATTATACCCCTGTGAAACGACAGAGTCACGGACATCTTCCAAACACACCCAGTCAATTGTTCACCCCTTACTGTCAACAATACCAAGGAAATAGCAGGAGACGTATTTACATTAGATATTATGGAATCACAGCTCCTTCCTCATTCTCTACTCCCTCAAGCAAATCACTGACCTCAACCTGACACAGGTCCATGCAATGACTCATGCTGTGTAGAGTAAAATGGGCACTAGCTCACTGATTACAATGGACGTCCACAGATACAGGAGTGTGAGAGAGGGGTTAGAGGGACCTTCCCAGATACAGGAGTGTGAGAGAGGGGTTAGAGGGACCTCCCCAGATACAGGAGTGTGAGAGAGGTGTTCGAGGGAGCTCTCCAGATAAAGGAGTGTGAGAGATGTGTTAAAGGAACCTCTCTAGATAATGAGGTGAGAGAGATGGTGAAAAGGACCTCCCCAGATACAGGAGTGTGAGCGAGAGGTTAGAGCGAGCTCCTCAGAAACCTGACCTCGGAATTGCGTCAAGAGTCAGACTGTGTAGATATCAGTTTGTAACTGTGAGCTGTTGTCTTCGTATCAAGCTCAGAGACGAGGTCAGTTTTCAACCATTTTTTAACCTGCCCTTCTCAAAACCTGAGCAAATATTTCAGGTTGAAATAAGGACAGCTGCAGTAAACTGGAATGAATATTACAGCTGATTATACCCCTGTGAAACGACATAGTCACGTACATCTTCCAAACACACCCAGTCAATTGTTCACCCCTTACTGTCAACAATACCAGGGAAATAGCAAGAGAGGTATTCAAAATTGATATTATCGAATCACAGCTCCTTCCTCATTCTCTCCTCCCTCAAGCAAATCACTGACCTCAACCTGACACAGGTCCATGCAACGATTCTTGCTGTGTACAGTAAAATGTGCACTAGCTCACTGATGAAAAAGGACGTCCACAGATACAGGAGTGTGAGAGAGGGGTTAGAGGGACATGCCCAGATACAGGAGAGTGCAGGAGGGGTTAGTGAGACCTCCCCAGATACAGGAGTGTGAGAGAGAGGTTAGAGGGAGCTCACCAAATACAGGAGTGTGAGAGAGGGGTTAGAGGGAACTCCCCAGATACAGGAGTGTGAGAGAGGGGTTAGTTGGACCTCCCCAGATACAGGAGTGTGAGAGGGTGGGGGGGATTAGATGGATATCCCGAGGTACACCAATGTGAGAGAGGGGTTAGAGGGACCTCCCCAGATTCAGGAGTGTGTGAGAGAGGGGTTAGAGGGACCTCCTAAGATAGAGGAGTGTGAGAGAGGGGTTAGAGGGACCTCCCCAGATACAGGAGTGTGAGAGAGGAGTTAGAGGTAGCGCCCAGATATAGGAGTGTGAGAGAGGGGTTAGAGGGACCTCCCCAGATACAGGAGTGTGAGAGAGGGGTGCGACGGACCTCCCCAGATACAAGAGTCTGAGGCGTTAGAGCAGTGGTGGGTAATCTGCGGCCCGCAAGGTCATTCTATCCCGCCCGCTGGATGTGACAGAAATGGAACTCGAGGCAGAGTTCAAGCTGCATTTCTTTCAAATTAATATTTCGCAAAAGCGATTCTCCCCGGCCCAATATTAAAAGGATCCATTCGGTGATTCTGGGACCCAGTGGCGGATGTCGATACCCAGAATGCACTGCCTACTAGAATATGCCCTATCCTTTTTTGAACAGAATAATGGCTGTGTGGGATGTGTGTAACAAAGGTACAGCAGTAATCATGGGCGACATTAATCTACATATAGATTGGGCTAACTTAACTGGTAGCAAAGCGGTGGAGGAGGATTTCCTGGAGTGTATTAGGGATGGTTTCCTCGACCAATATGTCGAGGAATGAACCAGGGAGCTGGCCATTCTCGACTTTGTGATGTGTAATGAGAAAGGACTAATTTTAAAATCTTGTTGTGTGAGGCCCTTTGGGAAAAAGTGAGTATAATATGATAGAAGTCGTTATTAAGATGGAGAGTGACAACGTTAATTCGGGAACCAGTGTCCTGAACTTAAGGAAAGGTAACTTCGACGGTATGAAACGTGAATTGACTAGAATAGACTGGCATTGGATACTAAAAGGGTTGACGGTGGATAAGCAATGGCAAACATTTAAAGATCACATGGATGAACTTCAGCAATTGTACATCCCTATCTGGAGTAAAAATAAAACTGGGAAGGTGGCTCAACCATGGCTAACAAGGGAAATTAAGGAGAGTGTTAAAAACAAGAAAGAGGCATATACATTGGCAAGAAAAAGCAACAAACCTGATGACTGGGAGAAATTTAGAATTCGACAGAGGAGGACTAAGGGTTTAATAAAGAGGGGGAAAATAGAGTACGAGAGGAAGCTTGCAGGGAATATAAAAACTGACTGCAAAAGCTTCTCTAAATATGTGAAGAGTAAAAGATTAGTAAAGACAAACGAAGGTCCCTTGCAGTCGGATTCAGTTGAATTTATAATGGTGAACAAAGAAATGGCAGACCAATTGAACCAATACTTCGGTTCTGTCTTCACAAAGGAAGATACAAATAATCTTCCGAAAGTACTATGGGACAGTGGGTCTCGTGAGAATGAGGAACTGAAAGATATCCTTATTAAGCGGGAAATTGTGTTCGGGAAATTAATGGGATTAAAGGCCAATAACTCACCAGGTTCTGATAGTCTGCGTCCCAGAGTACTTAAGGAAGTGGCCCTAGAAATAGTGGATGCATTGGTTATCATTTTCCAAAATTCTCTGGACTCTGGATCAGTTCCTATGGACTGGAGGGTAGCTAATGTAACACCACTTTTTACAAAAGGAGAGAGAGAGAAAGCGGGTAATTATAGACAGGTTAGCCTGACATCAGTAGTGGGGAAAATGTTGGAATCAATCATTAAGGATGAAATAGCAGCCCATTTGGAAAGCAGTGACAGGATCGAGCCGAGTCAGCATGGCTTTTTGAAAGGGAAATCATGCTTGACGAAACTTCTGGAATTTTTTGAGGATGTAACTAGTAGAGTGGACAAAGGAGAACCAGTGGATGTGGTGTATTTGGACTTGCAAAAGGCTTCTGACAAGGTCCCGCACAAGAGATTGGTGTACAAAATCAAGGCGCATGGTATTGGGGGTAATGTACTGACGTGGATAGAGGACTGGTTGGCAGACAGGAAGCAGAGAGTCGGGATAAACGGGTCCTTTTCAGAATGGCAGGCAGTGACTAGTGGTATGCCACAGGCTCAATACTGGGACCCCAGCTCTTTACAATATACATTAACGATTGGATGAAGGAATAGGGTATAATATCTCCAAGTTTGCGGATGACACTAAACTGGGTGGCGGTGTGAGCTGTGAGGAGGATGCTAAGAGGCTGCAGGGTGACTTGGACAGATTAGGTGAGTGGGCAAATACATGGCAGATGTAGTATAATGTGGATAAATGTGAGATTATCCATTTTGGGGGCAAAAACACGAAGGCAGAATATTATCTGAATGGCGACAGATTGGAAAAAGGGGAGGTGCAACGAGACCTGGGTGTCATGGTTCATCAGTCACTGAAAGTGGGTATGCAGGTAGAGCAGACGGTAAAGAAGGCAAATGGTATGTTGGCCTTCATAGCTAGGGGATTTGAATATAGAAGCAGGGAGGTCTTACTGCAGTTGTACAGGGCCTTAGTGAGGCCTCACCTGGAATATTGTGTTCAGTTTTGATATCCTAATCTGAGGAAGGAAGTTCTTGCTATTGAGGGAGTGCAATGAAGATTCACCAGACTGATTCTAGGGATGGCTGGGCTGTCAGACGAGCAGAGACTGGATCAACTGGGCCTTTATTTACTGGCGTTTAGAATGATGAGAGGGGATCTCATAGAAACATTTAAGATCCTGTCGGGACTGGACAGGTTAGATGCGGGAAGAATTTTCTCGATGTTGGGGAAGTCCAGAACCAGGGAACATAGTCTTAGGATTAGGAGAAGACCATTGAGGACTGAGATGAGAAGAAACTTCTTCACTCAGAGAGTTGTTAACCTGTGGAATTTCCTGCCGCAGAGAGTTGTTGATGCCAGTTCATTGGATATATTCAAGAGTGAATTAGATATGGCCCTTACGGTGAAGGGGATCAAGCGGTATGGAGAGAAAGCAGGAAAGGGGTACTGAGGGGAATGATCAGCCATGAACTCATTGAATGGCGGTGCAGGCTCGAAGGGCCAAATGGCCTACTCCTGCAACTATTTTCTATGCTTCCATGTTTCTATGGCTACTTATCTCCTCTACTCCTTTACCGAAGAAAGTGACCAGCGGTGCATCTTTCCTCTCCCGGTATCCAGAATATGACGGCAGGGGAGTTGCCTCTGGCACCAATTGGGACAGCATTGATAATCTTTGCAGAGGGACATAAGGAAGACGGAGGTGGGAAATTGATGCTGACACAGGCTCGAAACAGGTTACAGTTCTATTTCACAGCACTGGTTTACACAGACCAGAAGTCACCACCACATTTTCAATCTGTTATATTTGTTTCCTTTCTAAGCAGTAGCCAATTCATGCTGTGTATGTAATTTAGCATCTAACGACTATCTGAATTTATGTTTATGAAATGTTCATGTTTGTGCAATACTTGCTCGCATATTTTTATCGCACACGGTACCTTGTACTTTGTTGCTGGGCCGGGCGATTATTCAGCAACACATGCAAAGTATATCTTCCAGCGGCAGGAGCTGGAGAGCTGCCTGCACGGGACCGCACAATTGGTGGACGACCGTTCAGCCTCACATCTGAGGGGAAGCATTGGTGGGAGGCATTGGTGATCAACAGATCAACAAAACTTGTTAGGTGCAAGTCCATCCCAAATAATTATCCGCTCATGTGTTAGAGGGTAAGAGAGGGGTTAGAGGGACCTTCCTAGATACAGGAGTGAGAGAGAGTCGTTACAGGAAGTTTCCGCGATACAGGAGTGTGAGAGAGGGGTTCGAGGGTCTTCCGCAGATACAGGAGTGTAAGAGAGGGGTTAGAGCATCCTCGCCAGATACAGGAGTGTGAGAGAGGGGTTAGAGGGACCTCCCCACATACAGGAGTGAGAGAGAAGGGTTAGAGGAAGCTCCCCAGATACAGGAGTGTACAGGATGTGTTAGAGGGACCTTCCCAGATACAGGAGTGTGGGGGAGGGGTTATAGGGACCTACCCAGATACAGGAGTGTGAGAGAGGCGTTAGAGAGACCTCCCCAGATACAGGAGTGTGAGAGAGGGGTTCGAGGGAGCTCCCCAGATACAGGAGTGTGAGAGATGGGTTAAAAAAAGAACCTCTCTCGATACTGATGTGAGAGAGAAGGTGAAAAGTACCTCCCCATACACAGGAGTATGAGCGAGAGGTTAGAGCGAGCTCCCCAGAAACCTGACCTCGGAATTGCGTCCAGAGTCAGACTGTGTTGATATCAGTTTATAACTGGGAGCTGTTGTCTTAGTCTCAAGTTCAGAGACGAGGTCAGTTTTACAACAATTTTTTAACGTGCCCTTTCACAAAACCTGAGCAAATATTTCAGGTTGAAATAAGGATAGCTGCAGTAAAGTAGAATGAATATCACAGCTGATTATACCCCTGTGAAACGACAGAGTCACGGACATCTTCCAAACACACCCAGTCAATTGTTCACCCCTTACTGTCAACAATTCCAAGGAAATAGCAGGAGACGTATTTACATTAGATATTATGGAATCACAGGTCCTTTCTCATTCTCTCCTCCCTCAAGCAAATCACTGACCTCAACCTGACACAGATCCATGCAATGACTCGTGCTGTGTAGAGTAAAATGGGCACTAGCTCACTGATTACAATGGACGTCCACAGATACAGGAGTGTGAGAGAGGGGTTAGAGGGACCTTCCCAGATACAGGACGATGAGAGAAGGGTTTAGAGGGACCTCCCGAGATACAGGAATTGCAGGAGGGGTTAGAGGGACCTCCGCAGATACGGAAGTGTGAGAGCCGTGTTAGAGGGAGATCCCCAGATACAGGAGTGTGGGGGAGGGGTTAGAGGGACCTACCCAGATACAGGAGTGTGAGAGAGGGGTTAGAGAGACCTCCCCAGATATAGGAGTGTGAGAGAGGGGTTCGAGGGAGCTCCCCAGATAGAGGAGTGAGAGAGATGGGTTGTAGGAACCTCTGTAGACACTGAGGTGAGAGAGATGGTGAAAAGGACCTCCCCAGACACAGGAGTGTGAGCGAGAGGTTAGAGCGAGCTCCCCCGGAAACCTGACCTCGGAATTGCGTCCAGAGTCAGACTGTGTTGATATCAGTTTATAACTGGGAGCTGTTGTCTTAGTCTCTTTCTCAGAGACGAGGTCAGTTTTACAACCATTTTTTAACCTGCCCTTTCACAAAACATGAGCAAATATTTCAGGTTGAAATAAGGATAGCTGCAGTAAAGTAGAATGAATGTCACAGCTGATTCTACCCCTGTGAAACGTCAGAGTCACGGACATCTTCCAAACACACCCAGTCAATTGTTCACCTCTTACTGTCAACAATACCAGGGAAATAGCAGGAGACTTATTCACAGTACACGTTATCGAATCACAGCTCTTTCATCATTCTCTCCTCCCTCAAGCAAATCACTGACCTCAACCTGACACAGGTCCATGCAAGGACTCTTGCTGTGTAGAGTAAAATGGGCACTAGCTCACTGATTAAAAGGGAAGTCCACAGATACAGGAGTGTGAGAGACGTGTTAGAGGGACCTCCCCAGATACAGGAGTGTGAGAGAGGGGTGAGAGGGACCTCTCCTGGAACAGGAGTGTGAGATGGGGGTTAGAGGGATCTCCCAAGATATAGGAGTGTGAGAGACAGGTTAGAGGGAGCTCACCAAATACAGGAGTGTGACAGTGGTGAGGGGTTAGATGGATCTCTCGAGGTACAGGAGTGTGAGAGAGGGGTTAGAGGGACCTCCCCAGATACAGGAGTCTGAGAGAGGGGTTAGAGGGAGCGCCCAGATAAAGGAGTGAGAGAGGGGTTAGAGGGACCTCCCCAGATAGAGGAATGTGTGAGAGAAGGGTTAGAGGGACTTCCCCAGATATAGGAGTGTGAGAGAGGGGTCAGAGTGACCTCCACAGATATCGGAGTGTGAGAGGGGGTGGTTAGAGGGAACTCGCCAGATACAGGAGTTTGAGAGAGGGGTTAGAGGGACCTCCCCAGATACAGAAGTGTGTGAGAGAGGGGTGCGAGGGACCTCACCAGATACAGGAGTGTGAGAGAGGGGTTAGAGTGACCTATCCAGATACAGGAGTGTGGGAGAGGGATTCTAGTGACCTCCCCAGATACAGGAGTGTGAGAGGGGGGTTAGAGGGAACTCCCGATACAGGAGTGTGAGAGAGGGGTTAGAGGGATTTCCCAGATACAGGAGTGTGAGAGAGGGGTTAGAGGGACTTCCCCAGATACAGGGGCGTGAGAGAGGGGTTAGAGGGAGCTCCCCAGATACAGGAGTGTGAGAGGGGGGTTCGAGGGACCTCCCCAGATACAGGAGTGTGTTAGAGGGGTTAGAGGGACCTCCCCAGTAACAGGAGTGTGAGAGAGGGTTTAGAGCGAACTCCCCAGATACAGGAGTGTGAGAGAGGGGTTAGAGTGACCTCCCCAGATACAGGAGTGTGAGGGAGGTGTTAGAGGGACATCCCTAGATACAGGAGTGTGAGAAAGGGGTTAGAGGGACTTCCCCAGATACAGGAGTGTGAGAGAGGGGTTAGAGGGAGCGCCCAGATATATGAGTGTGAGAGAGGGGTTAGAGGGACCTCTCCAGATACGGGAGTGTGAGAGGGGAGTTAGTGGGACCTCCCCAGATACAGGAGTGTGAGAGAGGGATTAGAGGGAGCGCCCAGATATAGGAGTGTGAGAGAGGGGTAAGAGGGACCTCTCCAGATACAGTAGTGTGAGAGGGAGGTGGGGTTAGATGGACCTCCCGAGGTACAGGTGTGTGAGAGAGGGGTGAGAGGGACCTCCCCAGATACAGGAGTGTGTGAGAGAGGGGTTAGAGGGAGCTCCCAAGATATAGGAGAGTGAGAATGGGTTCGATGGACCTCCCCAGATACAGGTGTGTGAGAGATGGGTTAGAGGGAGCGCCCAGATACAGGAGTGTGAGAGAGTGGTTAGAGGGAGTTCCCCAGATATAGGAATGTGAGAGAGGGGTCAAAGAGACCTCCCCCGATATCGGAGTGTGAGAGGTGGGGTTAGAGGGACCTCCCCAGATACACGAGTGTGCAGGAGGGGTTAGAGGGACCTCCGCAGATACAGGTGTGTGAGAGAGGTGTTAGCGGGATCTCGCCAGACACAGGAATGTGGGAGAGAGGTTTGAAAGGGAGGTCCGCAGATACAGGAGTGTGAGAAAGGAGTTAGATGAAACTCCCCGAATACTGGATTGGGAGAGAGGGGTTTAAGAGACCTCGCCAGACTCGGAGTATGAGAAAGGAGTTCGGAAATTCCCGAAATACAGGATTAATGTGGGAGGGTTTAGAGTGACATCCTCAATTAGAGGAGTGATGTGATTTGGGTTAGGTGCACCTCCCCAGAGACATAAGTTTGCGAGAGCGGTTATAGGAGCCTCACTAGATACTGGAGTGACAGAGAAGGGTTAGAATTATCTCCGCAGATACAGGAGTGAGAGAAAGGGGTGAGAGAGAGCTCTTCAGATACAGGAGTGTGAGAGAGGGGTCAGAGGTACCTCCCCAGATACAGGAGTGAGAGAGAGGCTTTAAAGGGAGCTTGCCAGATATAGGAGTGTGAGAGAGGGGTTAGAGGGACCTCCCCAGATACAGGATTGTGAGTGAGAGAGTTAGAGGGTCCTCCCCAGATACAGGAGTGTGCGATAGTCGTTAGAGGGACGTCCGAAAATACAGCAGTGTGAGAGAAGGCTTAGAGGTTCCTCCCCAAATACAGGAATGTGAGTGGTTAGATAGACGCCCTGCCCCCCCCCCCAGATCCAGGTGTGTGAGGGGTTAGGGGGACCCCCCCCCAGATAGAGGAGTGTGAGGGGTCAGTGTCACTGTGAGTGTAAAAGCCCCTATTTAAAAGAAGAGGCAGACAAAAAGCAGGGAAACGAGAGACCAGTTAGCCTCCCATCTGTGGTTGGTAAAATGTTGGAGTCCGTTATTAAAGAAGCAATAGCAGGACATTTGGAAAAGCAAAATTCGGTCAGGCAGAGTCAGCATGGATTTAGAAAGGGAAAGTCATGTTTGACAAATTTGCTGGAAATTTTTTGAGGATGTCACGAACTGTGTTGATAAAGGGGAACCAGTGGATGTGCTGTATTTGAACTTCCAGAATGCATTTGATAAGGTACCACATAAAAAGGTTAATGCCCAAGATAAAAGTTCATGGGGTTGGGGTTAATTAGCCCGGATAGAGGATTGGCTAACTAACAGAAAACAGAGAGTCGGGATAAATGCTTCGTTCTCTGGTTGGTAACTAGTGGGGTGACGCAGGGATCAGTGCTGGGAACCCAACAATTGGCAATCTATATTAACGACTTGGATGAACGTGTAACCTTGCCAAGTTTGTTGATGATATAAAGATGGCAGGAAAAGCAATGTGTGAGGAGGGCACAACAAATCTACAAATGGACATAAACTGGCGAAGTGAGTGGGAAAAAAATTGGCAGATGGAATATAATGTTGGAAACTGTGAGGTCATGCACTTTGATAGAAAAAATTATTATTTAAATGGAGAAAGATTGCCTGGGGGTTGTGGAAAGTATTTTTATCTAAGCTGATACCATACGGTATTTGTGTGCCTTTTGCTTAAAATTGAGTCCTGGCCCTTCCAGAACTTACTGCATTTTAGCAGTCACCTTGCATAAACAGCTAAACCTGCTGTTAGATGGCTGATGGCCATCAGACAGCTAGGAGACAAGTCATGCTGAGACAAGTAACCCCCCATGGTGCTCTCCTATTGTCTACACTACAGGAGTTCCATGTCACCCCACCCTTATCTTCTAGCCATTATCTCTTTCCGAAACCTCATCCATTTCTGATGCAAACAGATAAACTGACCAGGAAATTTAAACAATCCTGACACAATACAAGACAGGTGATAGCCCATTACCTATGACTCATGGAGTAATGGCCGTTTGGCTTCCTGATTACCCTGACAAAAGGAAATATCTGTAAACCATGTCAGGACCAGGATATAGTAATTAACTCTTTATCTGTATTCACTGACTGTGAGACAGCAATACACAGGGAGAGGCCAGAACTTTGGTTTTACTCTATAAATATCTTGTTAAACTGAACCATTTCGGAGGTGTTTATTTAGCCCTTGACTGAGTGAAACCTACCCCTTGCGAGCAAGTGAATTAAAAAAGGAAACTTCTACCGGAGCTGTAAGTGTCGGAGTCTTTCTTTTCGGAGGTCGAGATTTCGACAGTTATTGGAGGTTCCACCGAGATGCATACTCTCTGTTCTGTGAGTAAAACGGATACAGGAATAGTGCCTCTCCAGTGAAAGGCTTCAGTGGCCAAACAAGGTGAGCCTTTGCTCACAAGAGGTTTCTTCACTGTTGAATCGCAGATGTAATCTGTTGTCCACAGCTGAGGTACTGCATCTGCAAGACTCGGCATTTAAAAGTTAACGGTATTTTTTTTAAAAACCATTTCTTTCTCAGCTCGCCAGCAGAAGAGAACAGGTTCTGGAAAAAAAATCTAGACAGCCCGGGGAAGGTTTCAGTAGGTAAGGGAGCGCTAGTCGATCGAAAAGGGTTCCAGTTTCTTATGTGATAAGATTTTTATTGTTTTTAATTCGGAAGGGGTTCTTATGTGATAAGAGTATTAAAAAAAAAGAAAAAAAGAAAGCGCTAATCGATCGAAGGTTCTTATGTGATAAGATTTTTATTGTTTTTAATTTGGTTGGGGTTCTTATGTGATAAGATTATAAAAAAAAAAGAGCGCAATCGATCAAAGAGTTTGGGTACGGAACCTTAAGTTTTATCAGCTGTTATTAGGATACGTTAAGGACTCGGTCTGTAGTGGCGTACAACGCAGACTGAGAATTTGTTTAGAGGTTATGATTTGTGTACTCACGGGAATATTGTTTGTTGTCCTTGTATTACTGTTGTGTGCAATACCTTTGTGAGTCATTGCCATTAGAGAAACGGGAAGAGTCACTAGGGAAAGTTGTGATTCGAAAAAAAAAAACACAAGGATTGATTAGGAAAAGAAACAGTAACTGATTGATCAACTACGATTGGTTCGTGCCAACATATCTCACACACCCAGACTGAGCCCGAATTAATAGCCGTTTCAGGCCACGTAACGGCCAGGAGAAGTGGGCGTAGAGAACTCGGTTGGCCGAAACGATTGTGAGATCAGAAACTGTGGAAAAATCTTAAATCATCCAGAATGGGGGCTGGAGCAAGTAAACCACCACCAAAAGGGACCCCAGCCCATTTTATGCTCCAGAATTGTGGTCAGTCTTCAATTGACCACCTAAGAGAATGGGTAAAATGGACTAAGGGTGAAAACAAGCCATTTCCACCCGATGGTTCATTCAATTTAGAGAGAATAACCTGTCTAGAAGAATGCCTTATAGACAGAGACCCAGGTAGAATAGAAAAAAAAAGTGAATTGGTCAGCGTTTGGAGATTGGAAAAGGGAAGCTGAGAAACGACACGAGAAGAGCCTAAGAGTTAGCAAGCAGTGTACTAGAGGGAGAAAGCAGGGGGATGAACGGGTAGAGCAGGTGAATCGCCCTCGACATAACAAACACCCATCCGTTATGGTTGCTAAAGAGACAAAGGCACACTCACCTAGGGCTCCTGAGGGTTGGGATAAGGATGAGGACTGGGATGAGGATTGGACTCCCTACAGCCATCGACCACCGCCGTATGTTCCATCCCCGGGGGTTGCTACAGGCCAAGGAGGAGACGATCCTTAGGCCGGAGTACAGGGAAACGGGGTAACAGCCGCTCCCAACAATACAGTGCGGCTGCAGGAAATATAAGTCAGTCACAAGGGAATCAATACCGTGACGGCCCTGCAGGGGGCACACGAAGTCATACCCGTGGACGAGAGCCAGGTGCCCTGGAGCCATCATCATCTGCATACCCAGTAAGTCTTACCCGTGGACCAGGGCCCGGTGCCCTGGAGCCATCATCATCTGCATACCCAGTAAGACTTATTCCCAGTCCACTCTCTGGGGGGGCTCCGGTCCCTATTTATCGACCATGGTCACCAAGTGAATTAAGAATAATTGTGGAAGGATTGGCAGACCCCAAAACCAATATTCAAAAAGGCCATAGACCAGTTAAAAGTAATCATCTTGTGCCACGGACCCAGTATATTAGATGGTAAAATCTTATTGAAAGCATGGTTAAAGGACACAAAATTTGCCGAACTTGAGATAAAATTCAAAGATTTTAAAACCCATCGAGAGGCTCCGGATGCAGATCCCAGCACGAAGCCAGGAGAGGCGTTCTGGGGACGATATTGGGAAGCCTTACATTCGGTGTTCCCGAGGAAAACGAATTGGTCCAAAATTATGGAAACTACACAAAGAAAGGAGGAGGATGTTGAGGATTATGTAGAAAGAGTGCGAGAGATCACGAACCAATGTTCAGGCATGAAAATGGAGGAGGTAGAAGCTCCTATGATCAGCGCCGTGGAAAACGGGCTACGGCCCGAACTCAGAGGTCCCCTTAAACTAGTTTGTCTCGGATGGCGACAGGAATCGCTATCCAAGGTCGTATCTATGTTAAAGGACATAGAAGAGCGAAATAGAGAATCTAGAAGCAAGGTCACCATGTTTGTAGGACAAGCAGCTCCAATGACACCCACCCCGGTGACACCGTCCTACGGCCCGCCCCAGGGTAGAGGAAGAGGGCGAGCCAGAGGAGGATATTACAGGGGAAGAGGGAGAGGAGGTGCAGGGCAGGAACAATATGATAACTGTCACAATTGTGGTCAGATTGGACACTGGGCTAGAACTTGCCGGGCAAAACAGCAACAACCAAATCATGATTGGACTCAACAGGCAGGTAATAGAGCACATCCTCCCCCTTCAGAACCCAACCCGTATGCGACCCAAGTCCAGGTACATACTGGACCTCAGACTAATTTCTTTGTGCAAGATCCATTTGGATCACAGAATCAAAAGCAATTCGGCCAACCACCAAATTGCCCGCATAATGATCAATGACGCCCAATCCCAGACCCGAGTGCTGCGAACAAACAGCTACCCGTCATTTCGTTAAATGCCATAGGAGAACCTGAAGTAAAAATACGAATACAAGGAAAGGATGTCCCATTCCTAGTGGATACTGGTGCCACCTATTCGGTCCTTTCAAGGGAGGATACGAGGGGAATTCCCACTTCCACTAATCAAACCTCAGTGATTGGACTATCTGGACACGCACAGAAAATGTTTTTCTCCAACCCTATCAATGTACAATTAGAGGATTACGAAGATAATCATTCATTCCTACTGTCTAAGGAGGTTCCAGTGAACCTGTGTGGACGTGACCTGTTATGTAAAATGAATTTGGACCCCACACTAAGCAAAACCCTATCCTATTTGGTTGGTTCATATTGGTGTGTAACAAGGTTAATCACAGACTACCTCAAATCTCAAACCTTGGGAAATTGGTACGAAACATTACACTGCACAGCATATTGTGACAAAACGGGATCAGACGCTACAGCACAAATCTTTTATCAACCATTCCTGCACAAGAAACGTCAATTGATGATCGAAAAAATCTTTATCGGACCCGAAGGGATAGCGGCAGGGGTTGAATTATCCTCCCACAGTCAGAGCTTGTTTAGGGTTAAAGGGAGCGTTCCACACTGCACCCTTGCGGTTGCAGGCACGTATACACCCCAGGATTTAGGACGAATGGTTGAAAGAATGCAAGGATCCCCAGTACAAGAGGAATGGCACACACGTAATGGAACTTTGGGGCAACATGAAAGGGGGGGAGGCTATTCTGTCAAGTTGAATGGGAAAATATACTTCGATGCTGTCTTAGAAGAAAGGATGCTCTCAGCCACTAGCTTCCCAGTACGACCAAGCACAGCAGAGCTTCTTGCTAAAGTTCCAGAACAACTATGGTCTACACACGCTAATGAAGTAGGAAGGATGCTCACCGCACAACCCTATAAGGTAGCGATCAATTCAACCATCCCGCTCCCCAAGAAGCCTCAATACCCCTTGTCCCCAGCCGCAGAACAAGGTATTGAGCCAGTCATTAAGTCCCTGCTGGCCCAGGGAGTAATCGTTCCTACTAGAAGTCCATGTAACACACCGATCTTTCCGGTGCAGAAGCCCAATCGTGACAAATGGAGATTTGTCCAAGACCTACGAGCCGTGAATCATTCGGTATTCCCAACTTATCCAGTGGTACCCAACCCGGCAATTATACTTGCCAGTATTCCGGCATCATCAACGTATTACACAGTAGTTGATCTGTGTTCAGCATTTTTCTCAATACCCATTCACCCAGAGTCTCAATTCCTGTTTGCCTTCACGTATAAAGGACGCCAATATACGTGGACAAGACTCCCGCAGGGATTTACCGCGAGCCCTACCATATTCTCACAATGCCGAAAGAGGGATCTGGAAGATATATTTTTACCAGCAGGTTCTACACTTGAGCAGTATGTTGACGACTTATTGCTCGCCTCACCCTCCAAATTGGCCTGCGAAACGGACTCCCTTGTGTTATTAAAAGCTCTGGCCTCGAAAGGACACAAGGTGTCAAAGGCAAAGTTACAATTTGTCTCAGAAAAGATTCGGTATCTAGGGCACGAATTGGTCAGAGATACGAGACAATTGACACAAGACCGAGTAAAAGCAATCTGCTCTGCCCCACTACCAGTAACCAAGAGAGAAATGAAACACCTCCTCGGCATGACAGGATACTGCCGGCAACGGGTTACGAGTTATTCCGAGATCGTTAGACCACTGTTAGACATGTCCATGCCCGCACTACCAGAGAAGTTGATTTGGAATGAGGTATCCCGGAATGCTTTTCAGAACCTTAAACAGTCCCTCACATCAGCACCCGCCTTGGGATTACCAGATTACACTACGCTATTCAACTTATTTGTGCATCACAAGTCGGGTTTTGCACAATCTGTTTTGACTCAGTTACATGGGGACAGGCAGCGACCGGTAGCGTATTTCAGCACCCAACTAGACCCAGTGGCACGCGGACTACCAGGATGTCTTCCTTCGTTGGCAGCAGCTTATTATGCTATGCAACAGGCTCAGACAATCAAAAATGCAGAACAAGTGGAAAATCTCCTGCGAGCCATTCAATGCCCTTTGAAACTTGCCATTATCAAATGCCAAGCACATACAGGCCAGTCGAATGAGGTGGCACTTGGGAATGCCAGATCTGATAATGCAGCTAAGTCAGCAGCTCTGTCGAAAGGGGGGATGCAGGTGTCATTGTTCCCACTAAGGAAAAATAATTGCTCAGACCCGCCACCCACTATTAATGACGTGCTGGCCTTTCAGGCACAGGCCAGTACAGAGGAGGTGGTGACCTGGACGAAGGATCAATGTTATAAAAATCCAGAAGGAATATGGGTTCACCATGACGGCCGCGTGGTGGCCCCTAGATCCTTACTTCCATGGATTGCCCGATGTGTTCATACATTCACACATGCAGGCAAAGGGGGATTGGCAGATTATATTTTGGCAACTTGGTATGCAGCAGGTATTTCGGCAATTGCAAAACAAATCTGTGAAAATTGTGTTACCTGTCAGACAATGAATCCGGGTAAGACGGAAAAAGTAGAATCTGCCTCCCACCCAAATTCAGTCGGGCATTTTGTACATTTACAAATGGATTTTTATTGAATTACCTATGTGTATGGGATTCAAGTATGTATTAGTTATTGTAGATGTGTTCTCTAGATGGATTGAAGCCTTTCCATGTAGAAAAGGCCGATGCCACTACTGTTGTTAAATGTTTGTTAAAAGAAATTGTACCGCGCTACGGAATCCCTGCTAAGCTTTCCAGTGATAACGGGTCACATTTCACGGGAACTGTTATAAGAGAAATGTGTAAAGCTTTACAGATTAATCATCGTTTTCATTGCAGTTATCATCCACAATCAGCTGGACTTGTTGAAAGATATAATGGAATGCTTAAAAATAAGCTGGCAAAACAATGCAATGACACTGGACTGAAATGGACAGAACTGCTGCCCTTAACTTTGATGGTAATGCGATCTGCAACCAACAGAACAACAGGCCTATCACGGCATGAGATAGTTGTGGGACGTCCCCAACGACTACCTTTTACAGCACCATTTACTGCAAAACAGATGGACATCCACAAAATGGAGGAAAATATGTTGAATTATTGTATTGCACTAACCAAATGTATTTCCAGCTTTCATTCACAGGTAAAGGAAGCCCAAGTCAAGCCAGCGGAAGGGAAGTGTCATAACCTGGAGCCAGGGGAATACGTTTACATCAAGATTTTTAAAAGAAAAAACAGTCTACAGCCAAGATTCGAAGGATCATACCAGGTCTTGCTGGCGACAAATACTGCAATCAAGGTAAAGGAAAGACCAACATGGATCCACACATCCCATTGCAAACGGGAACCCGACCAGGAGGAAGGGACGAAGGAATCAGAGGAACAGAAAAAGGAAGACTGAATAAGGAACTGTATGGACTATGGGGACTGATGGTGCTGGGCTTGACAGGGTTTTACTTCACATTATTGATTACACCAGGAGTACAGACCCGCCACCGTAGGGAATTGCACGTAAACGTATTTATGGCACTGAGTCATAGGTATGCTCAAGAAAGAAACTTGTCGAGTTGTTGGATATGTTCCCATGTACCTGTCCACTCCAGGGGGGGTATTCCCCTGACATCTGTCCCCTTTAACGAATCAGAAATGGTAGAATGGTTGACAGTGCAAAATAGGACAAAACTAACTAAGGGGCCAGAAACGAAGGAGCAAACAGAATGGAGGTCGGCAGGGTATAAACTTACAGCCTTCCAGGGATGGCACCAGCCCAATAACCATCAGCCTCCCTTCCGAAGCATTACTCCCAGAATAGGAAATCCTGAAGATATAATATGCCTAGTGAGTAATGGAACTAAAGGAAATGGAAATGGAGAGACTGTACAAGATCAGAATGGATTTAGTTGTCCGTGTGAAGGACAAAATGGGGGAATGTGGAAAGTATTTTTTTAATTAAGCTGATACCATACGGTATTTGTGTGCCTTTTGCTTAAAAATGAGTCCTGACCCTTCCAGAACTTTCTGCATTTTAGCAGTCAGCTTGCATAAACAGTTAAACCTGCTGTTAGATGGCTGATGGCCATCAGACAGCTAGGAGACAAGTCATGCTGAGACAAGTAACCCCCCATGGTGCTCTCCTATTGTCTACACTGCAGGAGTTCCATGTCACCCCACCCTTATCTTCTAGCCATTATCTCTTTCCGAGTCCTCATCCATTTCTGATGCAAACAGATAAACTGACCAGGAAATTGAAACAATCCTGACACAATACAAGACAGGTGATAGCCCATTACCTATGACTCATGGAGTAATGGCCGTTTGGCTTCCTGATTACCCTGACAAAAGGAAATATCTGTAAACCATGTCAGGACCAGGATATAGTAATTAACTCTTTATCTGTATTCACTGACTGTGAGACAGCAATACACAGGGAGAGGCCAGAACTTTGGTTTTACTGTATTAATATCTTGTTAAACTGAACCATTTCGGAGGTGTTCATTTAGCCCTTGACTGAGTGAAACCTACCCCTTGCGAGCAAGTAAATTAAAAAGGAAACTTCTACCGGAGCTGTAAGTATCGGAGTCTTTCTTTTCGGAGGTCGAGATTTCGACAGGGTACTTGTGCATGAAACATAAAACGATAGTACACATATACAGCAAGTGATCAGGAAGGCCAATGCAATCTTGCCCTATATTGCAAAGAGGATGGAGTATAAAAGCCGGGAAGTCTTACAACAGCTATACAGGGTATTGATGAGGCCACACCTGGAGTATTGCGTGCAGTCTTGGTTTCCATTTTACGAAAGGATATACTTGCTTTGGAGGCAGTTCAGAGAATATTCACTAGGTTGATTCCGGGGATGAGGCGGTTGCTTTATGAGGAAAGGTTGAGTAGGTTGGACTTCTACTCATTGGAATTCAGAAGAATTAATAAGAGGGGACCTTATCGAAACATATAAGATTAAGAGGGAGCATGTCAAGGTGCATGCAGAGAGGATGTTTCCCCTGACAGGGGGAGACTAGTACTAGTGTTCGTGATCATAGAATAAGGGAGATGAGGAGAAATTTCTTCTCTCAGGGATGTAAATTTATGGAATTCGCTGCCTCAGGAAGCTGGGACATGGAATTAATTTAAGACAGAAATAGTCATTTCATAAACGATGAAGATAAGGGGTTTTTGGGAGTGCGTGGGGAGGTGGAGCTGAGTCCATGATCAGATCAGCCATGAAATTATATTGAATGGCAGAGCAGGCTCGAGGGGCCGTATGGCCTATGCCAGTTCCTATTTGCTCTTCTTCTGGGATGGAGGGACCTCCCCAGATACAGGAGTGTGAGGGTTTAGAACGAACTCCCCAGAAACAGAAGTATGAGAGAGGGGTTAGAGGGACCTCCCCGGGTACAGGAGTGTGGGAGAGGGGTCATAGGGAGCTCCCTCGATACAGGAGTGTGGGAGAGTGGTTAGAGGGACCTCCTGCGTTACAGGAGTGTGAGCGAGGAATTAGATGGAGCTCCCCAGAAACCTGAACTAGGAATTGCGTCCGGAGTCAGACTGTGTTGACACCAGTTTATAACTGGGAGCTGTTCTCTTAGTCTGACAGCTCACAGGCGAGGTCAGTTTTACAACCATTTTTTAACCTGTCATTTCACAAAACCGGAACAAATATTTCAGATTGCTATCAGGATAGCTGCAGTAAACTGGAATGAATATCACAGCTGATTATACTCCTGATAAACGACAGTCACGTGTCTCTTCCAAACACACCGAGTCAATAGCTCACCCCTTACTGTCAACAATACCAAGCAAATCGCAAGAGAGGTATTCACAATAGATATTATGTAATCACAGCTCTTTCCTCATTCTCTCCTCCCTCAAGCACATCACTGACCTCAACCTGACACAGGTCCGTGCAAGGACTCTTGCTGTGTACAGTGAAATGGGCACTAGCTCACTGATTAAAAGGGACGGCCACAGATACAGGAGTGTGAGAGAGGGGTTAGAGGGTCCTCCCCTGATACAGGATTGTGAGAGAAGGTTTTAGAGGGACCTCCCCAGAAACAGGAGTGTGCAGGAGGTGTTAGAGGGATCTCCGCAGATACAGGAATGTGTGAGAGGGGTTAGAGAGAGCTCCGCAGATACAGGAGTGTGAGAGAGTGTTGAGAGGGACCTCCCCAGATACACGAGTGTGCAGGAGGGGTTAGAGGGGCCTCCCCAGTTACAGGAGTGTGAGTGAGGGGTTAGAGGGAGCTCCCCAGATAGAGGAGTGTGAGAGAGGGGTTAGAGGGACCTCCCCAGATACACGAGTGTGCAGGAGGGGTTAGAGGGACCCCCCCCAGTTACAGGAGTGAGAGAGAGGTGTTAGAGGGAGCTCCCCAGATACACGAGTGTGCAGGAGGGGTTAGAGGGACCCCCCCAGTTACAGGAGTGAGAGAGAGGTGTTAGAGGGAGCTCCCCAGATACACGAGTGTGCAGGAGGGGTTAGAGGGACCTCTCCAGATACAGGTGTGTGAGAGAGGTGTTAACGGGATCTCCCCAGACACAGGAATGTGGGAGAGAGGTTTTAGAGGGAGGTCCGCAGATACAGGAGTGTGAGAAAGGAGTTAGATGAAACTCCCCGAATACTGGATTGGGAGAGAGGGGTTTAAGAGACCTCGCCAGACTCGGAGTGGGAGAAAGGAGTTAGGAAATTCCGAAATACAGGATTAATGTGGGAGGGGTTAAAGGGACATCCTCAATTAGAGGAGTGATGTGAGAGGGGTTAGGATCACCTCCTCAGGGTCATAAGTGTGAGAGAGGTGTTATAGGAGCATCCCTAGATACTGGAGTGACAGAGAAGGGTTAGAAGTATCTCCGCAGATACAGGAGTGAGAGAAAGGGGTTAAAGAGAGCTCTCCAGATATAGGAGTGTGAGAGAGGGGTTAGAGGGACCTCCACAGATACAGGAGTGTGAGAGAGGGATTAGAGCGACCTCCCCAGATCCAGGAATGTGAGAGAAGGTTTAGAGAGATACCCCAGATATAGGAGAGTGAGAGAAGTGTGTGAGGGACCTCTGCAAATACAGGAGTGAGCGAGAGCCTTTAAAGGCAGCTTCTCAGATACAGGACTGTGAGAGAGGGGTTAGAGGGACCACCCCAGATAGAGGAGTGTGAGGGGTCAGTGTCACTGTGAGTGTAAACGCCCCTATTTTAACAAAGAGGCAGACAAAAAGCAGGGACTCTATGGACCAGTTAGCCGAGCATCTGTGTTTGGGAAAATGTTGGAGTCCGTTATTAACGAAGCAGTAGCAGGACATTTGGAAAAGCAAAATTCGGTCAGGCAGAGTCAGCATGGATTTACAAAGGGGAGGTCATGTTTGACAAATTTGCTGGAAATTTTTTGAGGATGTCACGAACAGGGTTGATAAAGGGGAACCAGTGGACGTGCTGTATTTGAACTTCCAGAATGCATTTGTTAAGATACCACATAAAAAGTTTACTGCCCAAGATAAAAGTTCATGGGGTTGGAGTTTATTAGCCCGGATAGAGGATTGGCTAACTAACAGAAAACAGAGAGTCGAGATAAATGCTTCATTCTCTGGTTGGTAACTAGTGGGGTGCCGCAGCTGTCAGTGCTGGGAACCCAACTATTTACAATCTATATCAACGACTTGGAAGAACGTGTAACCTTGGCAAGTTTGTTGATGATATAAAGATGGGAGGAAAAGCAATGTGTGAGGAGAACAAAAAAAATCTGCAAATGGACATAAACTGGCGAAGTGAGTGGGAAAAAAATTGGCAGATGGAATATAATGTTGGAAACTGTGAGGTCATGTACTTTGGTAGAAAAAATTATTATTTAAATGGAGAAAGATTTCCTGGGTGTACTTGTGCATGAAACACAAAAAGATAGTACACATATACAGCAAGTGATCAGGAAGGCCAATGGAATATTGGCCTATATTGCAAAGAGGATAGAGTATAAAAGCATGGAAGTCTTACAACAGCTATACAGGATATTTGTGAGGCCACACCTGGAGTATTGCGTGCAGTCTTGGTTTCCATATTTACGAAAGGATATACTTGCTTTGGAGGCAGTTCAGAGAAGATTCACTAGGTTGATTCCGTGGATGAGGCGGTTGCTTTATGAGGAAAGGTTGAGTAGGTTGGACTTCTACTCATTGGAATTCAGAAGAATGAATAAGAGGGGACCTTATCGAAACGTATAAGATTAAGAGGGAGCATGTCAAGGTGCATGCAGAAAGGATGATTCCACTGACGGGGGAGACTTGAACGAGAGTTCGTGATCTTAGAATAAGGGAGATGAGGAGAAAGTTCTTCTCTCAGGGATGTAAATCTATGAAATTCGCTGCCTCAGGAAGCTGGGACATTGAATAAATTTAAGACAGAAATAGGCAGTTTCTTAACCGATGAGGATAAGGGGTTATGGGGAGTAGGGGGAAGTGGAGCTGAGTCCATGATCAGATCATCCATTAAATTATATTGAATGGCTGAGCAGGCTCGAGGGGCCGTATGGCCTACGCCAGTTCCTATTTCCTCTTCTTCAGCGTTAGAGGGACCTCCCTAGAGATAGGAGTGTGAGGGTTTAGAACGAACTCACCAGAAACAGAAGTATGAGAGAGGGGTTAGAGTGACCTCCCCGGGTACAGGAGTGTGAGAGAAGGGTTTGAGGGAGCTCCCTCGATACAGGAGTGTGGGAGAGGTGTTAGAGGGATCTCCTGCATTACAGGAGTGTGTGCGAGGGATTAGAGGGCCTCCCCAGATACAGGAGTGTGTGAGAGGTGTTAGAGGAACCTGCTCAGATACAGGAGTTTGGGAGGTTAGAGGGACCTCCCAGATACAGGAGTGTGAGTGAGAGGTTAGAGCGAGCTCTCCAGAAACATGACCTAGGAATTGCGTCCGGAGTCAGACTATGTTGACACCAGTATATAACTGGGAGCTGTAGTCTAACTCTGAAAGCTCACAGGCGAGGTCAGTTTTACAAGCATTTTTTAACCTGCCATTTCACAAACCTGAACAAATATTTCAGGTTGAAATAAGGTTAGCTGCAGTAAACTGGAATGAATATCACAGCTGATTATACCCCTGTGAAACGACAGAGTCACGGACATCTTCGAAACACACCCAGTCAATTGTTCACCCCTTACTGTCAACAATACCAGGGAAATGCAGGAGAGGTATTCACAGTAGATATTATCGAATGACAGCTCCTTCCTCATTCTCTCCTCCCTCAAGAAAATCACTGACATCAACCAGACACAGGTCCATGCAAGGACTCTTGCTGTGTACAGTAAAATGGGCAATAGCTCACTGATTAAAAGGGACGTCCGCAGATACAGGAGTGTGAGAGTGGGGATAGTGGGACCTCCCCAGATACAGGACTGTGAGAGAAGGGTTTAGAGGGACCTCCCCAGATACAGGAGTGTGCAGGAGGGGTTAGAGGGACCTCCGCAGAAACAGGAGTGTGAGAGCCGTGTTAAAGGGAGATCCCCAGATTCAGGAATGTGAGGGGTTAGAGGGACCTCCCCAGATACAGGAGTGTGAGAGAGGGGTTAGAGGGACCTCCCCAGATACAGGCGTGTGAGGGAGGCGTTAGAGGTACCTCCCCAGATACAGGAGTGTGAGAGAGCTGTTAGAGGGACCTGCCCAGATACAGGAGTTTGAGAGAGGGGTTAGAGGGAGCTCCCCAGATACAGGAGTGTGAGACATGGGTTAAAGGAACCTCTCTCGATACTGAGGTGAGAGAGATGGTGAAAAGGACCTCCCCAGACACAGGAGTATGAGCGAGAGATTAGAGCGAGCTCCCCAGAAACCTGACCTCGGAATTGCGTCCAGAGTCAGACTGTGTTGATATCAGTTGAAAACTGCAAGCTTTTGTCTTTGTCTCAAGCTCAGAGACGAGGTCAGTTTTACAACCATTTTTTAACCTGTCCTTTCACAAAACCTGAGCAAATATTTCAGGTTGAAATAAGGATAGCTGCAGTAAACTGGAATGAATATCACAGCTGATTATACCCCTGTGAAACGACAGTGTCACGGACATCTTCGAAACAAACCTAGTCAATTGTTCACCCCTTACTGTCAACAATACAAGGGAAATAGCAAGAGAGATATTCACAATAGATATTATGGAATCACAGCTCCTTCCTCATTCTCTCCTCCCTTAAGCAAATCATGACCTCAACCTGAGACAGGTCCATGTAAGGATTCTTGCTGTGTACAGTAAAATGGGCACGAGCTCACTGATTTAAAAGGGTCATCCACAGATACAGGAGTGTGAGAGAGCGGTTAGAGGGACCTCCCCAGATACAGGACTGTGAGTTAAGGGTTTAGAGGGAACTTCCCAGATCCAGAAGTGTGCAGGAGGTGTTAGAGGGACCTCCGCAGATACAGGAGTGTGAGAGAGGTGTTAGAGGGAGCTCCCCAGATACAGGACTGTGAGAGAAGGGCTAGAGGGACCTCCCCAGTTACAGGAGTGAGAGAGAGGGGTGAGAGGGAGCTCCCCAGATACAGGACTGTGAGAGAGGGGCTAGAGGGAGCTCCCCAGATATAGGAGTGTGAGAGAGGGGTCAGAGTGACCTCCCCAGTTACAGGAGTGAGAGAGAGGGGTGAGAGGGAGCTCCCCAGATACAGGAGCGTGAGAGAGGGGTTAGAGGGACCTCCCCAAATACTGGATAGCGAGAGAGGGGTTTAAGGACCTCCCCAGACTCGGAGTGGGAGAAAGGAGTTCGGGAATTCCGAAATACAGGATTAATGTGGAATGGGTTAGAGGGACATCCTCAATTAGAGGAGTGATACGAGAGGGATTAGGAGCTCCTCCCCAGAGACATAATTGTGAGAGAGGGGTTATAGGAGCCTCCCGAGATGTTGGAGTGACAGAGAAGGGTTAGAAGTATCTCTGCAGATACAGGAGTGAGAGAAAGGTGTTAGAGAGCGCTCTCCAGATACAGGAGTGTGAGAGAGGGGTTAGAGGAACCTCCCCAGATACAGGATTGTGAGAGAAGGTATTAGAGGGACCTCCCCAGATACAGGAGTGTGAGAAAGGGGTGAGAGGGACCTTCCCAGATACAGGAGTGTGAGGTGTAGGAGAGATCTCCCCCAGATACAGGAGTGTAAGAGAGGGGTTAGAGCGATTTCCCAGACACAGGAGTGTGAGAGAGGGTTTAGAGGGACCTCCCCAGTTATAGGAGTGTGAGAGAGGGGTTAGAGGGACCTCCCCAGATACAGGCGTGTGAGAGAGGCGTTAGAGGTACCTCCCCAGATACAGGAGTGTGAGAGAGCGATTAGAGGGACCTGCCCAGATACAGGAGTGTGAGAGAGGGGTTAGAGGGAGCTCCACAGATACAGGAGTGTGAGACATGGGTTAAAGGAACCTCTCTCGATACTGAGGTGAGAGAGATGGTGAAAAGGACCTCCCCAGACACAGGAGTATGAGCGAGAGATTAGAGCGAGCTCCCCAGAAACCTGACCTCGGAATTGCGTCCAGAGTCAGACTGTGTTGATATCAGTTGAAAACTGCAAGCTTTTGTCTTTGTCTCAAGCTCAGAGACGAGGTCAGTTTTACAACCATTTTTTAACCTGTCCTTTCACAAAACAGGATTGTGAGAGAAGGTATTAGAGGGACCTCCCCAGATACAGGAGTGTGAGAGAGGGTTTAGAGGGACACCCCAGATATAGGAGAGTGAGAGAAGTGTTAGAGGGCCATCCCCAGATACAGGAGTGAGAGAGAGGCTTTAAAGGGAGCTTCCCAGATACAGGAGTGTGAGAGAAGTCTTTGAGGTTCCTCCGCAAATACAGGAATGTGAGTGGTTAGATGGACGCCCCGCCCCGCCCAGATCCAGGTGTGTGAGGGGTTAGAGGGACACCCCAGATAGAGGAGTGTGAGGGGTCAGTGTCACTGTGAGTGTAAACGCCCCTATTTAAAAAAAAGGCGCACAAAAAGCAGGGAAACTATAGACCATTTAGCCTAGCATCTGTGGTTGGGTAAGTGTTGGAGTCCGTTATTAAAGAAGCAAGGATTGTGTTTGAACTCCACACATCCATTTTACAGCGGGCGGTGAAGAAGGCAAATGGTATGTTGGCCTTCATAGCTAGGGGATTTCAATATCGGAGCAGGGAGTTCTTACTGCAGTTGTACAGGGCCATAGTGAGGCCTCACCTGGAATATTGTGTTCAGTTTTGGTATCCTAGTCTGAGGAAGGACGTTCATGTTTTTGAGGGATTGCAGCGAAAGTTCACCAGACTGATTCCAGGGATGGCTGGGCTGTCATATGAGGAGAGCCTGGGTCAACTGGTGTTTAGAAGGATGAGAGGGGATCCCACAGAAACATACAAGATCCTGACTGGACTGGGCAGGCTAGATGCAGGAAGAATGTTCTCGATGTTGGGGAAGTCCAGAACCAGGGGACATAGACTTAGGATAAGTGATAGGCCATTTAGGACTGAGATGAGGAGAAACTTCTTCACTCAGAGAGTTGTTGACCTGTGGAATTCCCTGCCGCAGAGAGTTGTTGATGCCAGTTCATTGGATATCTTCAAGAGGGAGTTTGATATGGCTCTTACGTAAAGGGGATCACGAGGTATGGAGAGAAAGCAGGAAAGGGGTACTTAAGGAATGATCAGCCATTAACATATTGAGTGGCGGTGTAGGCTCGAAGGACCGAATGGCCCACTCCTGCACCTATTTTCAATGTTTCTATGATAGAGAATTAGCTAACCAAGAGAAAACAGAGAGTCGGGATAAATGTTTCATTCTCGGTTTGGCAATCAGGAACTAATGGGGTGCAGCAGGGATCAGTACCGGGACCCCAACTATTTACAATCTATGTTAACGATTTAGAGGAAGGGACCGATGTAACGTAGCCAAGTTTGCTGACCATACAAAGATGGGAGGAAAAGCAATGTGTGATGAGGACACACAAAATTTGCAAAAGGCCATAGACAGGCGAAGCGATTGGGCAAAAATTTCGGTAGATGGAGTATAATGTTGGAAAGTGTGAGGTCATGCACTTCGGCAGAAAAAAATTAAAAAGTGAAAGTTATTATTTAAATGCAGAAAGATTACAAAGTGCTACGGTGCAGCGGTACCTAGGGGTACTTGTGCATGAAACACAAAAGGTTAGTATGCAGGTACAGCAAGTGATCAGGAAGGCCAATGGAATCTTGGCCTTTATTGCAAAGAAGATGCAGTATAAAAGCAGGGAAGTCTTGTTCCAACTGTACAGGGTTTTGGTGAGGCCACACTTGGAATTCTGCGTGCAGTTTTGGTTTGCATATTTACGAAAGGATATACTTGCTTTGGAGGCAATTCAGAGAAGATTCATTAGGTTGATTCCAGCGATGTGGGGCTTGACTTATGAGGAAAGGTTGACGCGTTTGATCCTCTACTCTTTTGAATTCAGAAGAATGAGAGGTGATCTTATCGAAACGTATAAGCTTATGATGGGGCTTGACAACGTGGATGCAGAGAGGATGTTTCCACTGATGGGGGAGACGAGAACGAGAAGGCATAAATTTAGAATAAGGGTCCGCCCATTTAAATCTGAGATGAGGAGGCATTTTTTCTCTCAAAGGCTTGTAAATCTGGAATTCGCTGCCTAAGAGAGCTGTGGAAGCTGGGACATTGAATAAATATAAGACAGAGATAGACAGTTTCTTAACCGATAAGGGAATAAAGGGTTATGGGGAGCGGGCGGGGAAGTGCAGCGGAGTCCATGATCAGATCAGCCAGGATCATATTAAATGGCGGAGCAGGCTTGAGGTGCCGCATGGCCTACTCCTGCTCCTAATTTTATGTCTTATGTACAAGGACTCCCTGGTCCCTCTGTACTGCAGCATTTTTAATATATCTCTATTCAAATAATAATTTGCGTTTTTTTATCTTGCCAAAGTGGATAACCTCACACTTTCCCACATTATACACCATCTACAACATTTTTCCCACTCTCTTAGCCTGCCAATATCCCTCTGCAGATTCGTTGTGTCCTCCTTACAACTTGCTTTCCCACACATATTTGTATCATCTGGAAACTTGGCTCCATTACACTTGGTCCCAATAGTTGAGGTTCCAAGCACCGATCCCTGTGGGACCACACAAGTTACTGTTTGACAACCGGAGAATGAACCATTTAGCCTGATTCTCTGTCTTCTGTCAGTTAGCCCACCCTCTATCAAGAAGAACATCCGAAATAGAAACAGGATTAGGCAATTTGGCCCACCGAACCTGCTCCTCCATTTAATACGATCATGGCTGATCTGATCGTGGTCTTAGTTCCACTTGCCTGCCTGCCCGCTCCCCATAACTCATTACTCCCTTATCACTCCAACATCTGTCTATATCTGCCTTAAATATATTCAATGACCCAGCCTCCATAACTCTCTGGGGGAGAGAATTCCATAGATTTACAACCCACAGAGAAAAAATTCCTCCTCATCACAGTTTTAAATGGGCGGACCATTATTCTTAGACTATGCCCCGTAGTATGAGTGGAAATATTAACTCTGCATCAACCTTGTCGAACCCCCTCATTATCTTGTATGTTTTGATAAGATCACCTCTTTCTTATGAACTCCAATGTGTATAGGCCCAACCAACTCAACCGATCTTCATAATTCAACCCCCACTTCGCTGGCATCAACCTAGTGAACCTTCTCTGAACTGCGTCCACTGCAAGTATATCCTTCCTTAAATACAGAGACCAAAATTGCATGCAGTACTCCAGGTGTGGCCTCACCAATACGCTGTACTGTTGTCGCAGGACTTCTCTGCTTTATCCCCCTTCAAATAAAGGCCAACATTCCATTTGCCTTCCTGATTACTTGCTGTACCTGCATACTAACATTTTGTGTTTGATGTACAAGAACCCCCAGGTCTCTCTGTACTGCAGAACTTTGCAATTTTTCTCCATTAAATTATAATTTGCTTTTCTGTTTTTCTGCCAAAGTGGATAACCTCACATTTTCCCACATTATACTCCAACTGACAAATTTTTGCCCACTCAGTTAGCCTGTCTATATCCATTTGTAAAGAGTACAATAAATACTGACCTGGAGTGTACAATAAATGCTGACCTGGAGAGGGTAATAAATATTGACCTGTAGAGTACAATAAATACTGACGTGGAGAGTACAATATATACTTACCTGGAGAGTAAAATACATACTGACCTGGAGGATACAATAAATACTGATCTGGAGAGTACAATAAATATTGACCAGGAGAGGGCAATAAATACTGACCTGGAGAGTACAATAAATACTGACCTGGAGAGTACAATAAATACTGACCTGGAGAGTACAATAAATGCTGACCTGGAGAGTACAATACACACTGACCTGGAGAGTACAATAAGTACTGGGCTGGAGCGTACAATAAATACTGACCTGGAGAGGGAAATACAAACTGACCTCGAGAGTACAAAAAATACTGACTTGGAGAGTACAATAAATGCTGACCTGGAGAGTACAATTAATACTGACCTGGGGAGTACAATAAATACTGACCTGGAGGGAACAATAAATACTGACCTGGAGAGTACAATAAAAACTGAATTGGAGAGTATAATAAATACTGACCTGGAGATTACAATAAATGCTGACCTGGAGAGTACAATAAATACTGAATTGGAGAGTACAATAAATACTGACCTGGAGAGTACAATAAATGCTGACCTGGAGAGTACAATAAATACTGACTAGGAGCGTACAATAAATACTGAGCTGGAGAGTACAATAAATACTGACCTGGAGAGTACAATAAACACTGACCTGGAGAGTACAATAAGTACTGGGCTGGAGCGTACAATAAATACTGACCTGCAGAGGGAAATAAAAACTGACCTCGAGAGTACAAAAAATACTGACCTGGAGAGTACAATAAATGCTGACATGGAGAGTACAATTAATACTGACCTGGAGAGTACAATAAATACTGACCTGGAGGGAACAATAAATACTGACCTGGAGAGTACAATAAAAACTGAATTGGAGAGTATAATAAATACTGACCTGGAGAGTACAATAAATGCTGACTTGGAGAGTACAATAAATACTGACCTGGAGCGTACAATAAATACTGACTTGGAGAGTACAATAAATACTGACATGTAGAGTACAATAAATACAGACCTGGAGATTACAATAAATACTGACCTGGAGAGTACAATAAATACAGACCTGGAGAGTACAATAAATAATCACCTGTAGAGGGTAATAAATACTGACCTGGAGAGTACATTAAGTACTGACCTGGATAGTACAATCAATACAGACCTGGAGATTACAATAAATACTGACCTGGAGAGTACAAGAAATACTGACCTGGAGAGTACAATAAGTACTGACCTGGAGAGTACAATAAATACAGACCTGGAGAGTACAATAAATACTGACCTGGAGAGTACAATAAGTACTGACCTGGAGAGTACAATAAATACTGACAGAGAGAGTACAATAAATACTGACCTGGAGAGTACAATAAATACTGACCTGGAGAGGGTAGTAAATACTGAGCTGGAGAGGGCAATACACACTGACCTGGAGAGTACATTAAATACTGACCTGGAGACTACAATAAATACTGACATGGAGAGGACAATAAATACTGACCTGGAGAGTACCATAAATACAGACCAGCAGCGGGTAATAAATACTGACCTGGAGAGGGTAATAAATACATGAACTGGAGAGGACAATAAATACTGACCTGGAGAGTACAATAACTACTGACCTGGAGAGAGTAATAAATACTGACCTGGAGAGTACAATAATTAGTGACCTGGGGAGTACAATAAATACTGACCTGGAGAGTACAATAAATACTGACCTGGAGAGGGTAATAAATAATGACCTGGAGCGTACAATAACTACTGACATGGAGAGTACAATAAATACAGACCTGGGGATTACAATAAATACTGACCTGGAGAGTACAATAAATACTGATCTGGAGAGTAAAATAAATACTGACCTGTAGAGGGTAATAAATACCGACCTGGAGAGTACAATAAGTACTGACCTGGATAGTAAAATAAATACAGACCTGGAGATTACAATAAATACTGACCTGGAGAGTACAATAAATACTGACCTGGAAAGTACAATAAGTACTGACCTGGTGAGTACAATAAATACAGACCTGGTGATTACAACAAATACTGACCTGGAGAGTACAATAAATACTGACCTGTAGAGGGTAACAAATAATGACCTGGAGAGTACATTAATAACTGACCTGGAGACTAAAATAAAAACAGACCTGGAGAGTACAATAAATACTGACCTGGAGAGGGTAATAAACACTGACCTGGAGAGGGTAATAAATACTGACCTGGAGAGTACAATAAATAGTGACCTGGAGAGTACAATAAATACTGACATGGAGAGTACAATAAAAACTGACCTGGATAGTACACTAAATACTGACAGTGAGAGTACAATAAATACTGACATGGGGAGTACAATAAATACTGCCCTGGAGAGTACAATAAATACTGACCTAGAGAGGTTATTAAATATTGACCTGGAGAGAGTAATAAATACAGACCTGGAGAGTACAATAAAAACTGACCTGGAGAGGGTAATAAATACAGATCAAGAGAGTAACAAAAATACTGACTTGGAGAGTACAATAAATATTGACCTGGAGAGTTCAATAAATACTGACCTGGAGAGGGTAATAAATACAGATCAGGAAAGGGTAATAAATACTTACTTGGAGAGGGTAATAAATACTGACCTGGAGAGTATAATAAATACTGACCTGGAGAGGGCAATAAATACTAACCCGGAGAGTACAATAAATACTGATCTGGAGAGTACAATAAATACAGATCAGGAAAGGGTAATAAATACTGACCTGGAGAGGGTAATAAATACTGACCTGGAGAGTATAATAAATACTGACCTGGAGAGGGCAATAAATACTAACCCGGAGAGTACAATAAATACTGACCAGGACTGTACAATAAATACTGACCTGGGGAGTAAAATAAATACTGTAATGGAGAGGGTACTAAATACTGACCTGAAGAGGGTAATAAATACTGACCTGGAGAGTAAAATAAATACTGACCTGGAGAATTCAATAAATACTGAATTGGAGTCTACAATAAATACTGACCTGGAGAGTACAATAAATACTGACCTAGAGGGTACAATAAAAACTGACCTGGAGAGGGCAATAAATACTGACATGGAGAGTACAATAAATACTGACCTAGAGAGGGTAATAAATACTGACCTGGAGAGGGTAATAAATGCTGACCTGGAGAGTACAATAAAAACTGACCTGGAGAGTACAATAAATACTGACCTGGAGAGTACAATAAAGAACGACCTGGAGTGTACAATAAATACTCACCTGGTGAGTAGAATAAATAATGACCTGTAGAGTACAATAAATACTGACCTGGAGAAAACAATAAATACTGATCTGGAGAGTACAATATATACTGACCTGGAGATTACAATAAATACTGACCTGGAGCGGGTAATAAATACTGACCTGGGGAGTACAATAAATCCTCACCTGGAGAGTACAATAAATACTGACGTGGAGAGTACAATAAATTCTGACCTGAAGAGTATAATTAATACAGACCTGGAGAGTGCAATAAGTACTGACCTGGAGAGGGTAATAAATACTGACCTAGAGAGTACAATAAATACTGACCAGGAGAGTACAATAAATACTGACCTGGAGAGTACAATAAATACTGAACAGGAGAGTACAATAAATACTGACCTGCGGAGTAAAATAAATACTGACCTGCAGAGGGTAATAAATACTGACCTGGAGAGGGTAATAAATACTGACCTGGAGAGTAAAATAATACTGTCCTGGAGAATTCAATAAATACTGACTTGGAGTCGATAATAAATACTGACCTGGAGAGTACAATAAATACTGACCTAGAGGGTACAATAAATACTGACCTGGAGAGGGCAATAAATACTGACCTGGAGAGTACAATAAATACTGACCTGGAGAGGGGAATAAATACTGACCTGGAGAGAGTAAGAAATACAGACCTGGAGAGTACAATAAAAACTGACCTGGAGAGGGTAATAAAAACAGATCTGGAGAGTACCAAAAATACTGACTTGAGAGTACATTAAATATTTACCTGGAGAGTTCAATAAATACTGACCTGGAGAGGGTAATAAATACTGAACTGGAGAGGGTAATAAATACTGACCTAGAGAGTACAATAAATACTGACCAGGAGAGTACAATAAATACTGACCTGGAGAGTACAATAAATACTGAACAGGAGAGTACAATAAATAATGACCTGCGGAGTAAAATAAATACTGACCTTGCAGAGGGTAATAAATACTGACCTGGAGAGGGTAATAAATACTGACCTGGAGAGTAAAATAATACTGTCCTGGAGAATTCAATAAATACTGACTTGGAGTCGATAATAAATACTGACCTGGAGAGTACAATACATACTGACCTAGAGGGTACAATAAATACTGACCTGGAGAGGGCAATAAATACTGACCTGGAGAGTACAATAAATACTGACCTGGAGAGGGCAACACATACTGACCTGGAGAGTACAATAAATACTGACCTGGAGAGTACAATAAAAACTGACCTGGAGAGTACAATAAAGAATGACCTGGAGTGTACAATAAATACTCACCTGGTGAGTAGAATAAATAATGACCTGGAAAGTACAATAAATACTGACCTGGAGAAAACAAGAAATAATGATCTGGAGAGTACAATAAATATTGACCTGGAGAGTACAATAAATACTGACCTGGAGCGGGTAATAAATACTGACCTGGGTAGTACAATAAATCCTCACCTGGAGAGTACAATAAATACTGACCTGGAGGGTACAATAAATTCTGACCTGGAGAGTATAATAAATACTGACCTGGGGAGTACAATAAGTACTGACCTGGAGAGTACAATAAATACAGACCTGGAGAGTACAATAAATACTGACTTGGAGAGTACAATAAACACTGACCTGGAGAGTACAATAAATACTGACCTGGAGAGTACAATAATTGCTGACCTGGAGAGTACAATAAATACTGACATGGAGCGTACAATAAATACTGACTTGGAAAGTAAAATAAATACTGACCTGGAGAGTACAATAAATACTGACCTGGAGAGTACAATAAGTAATGACCTGGAGAGTACAATAAATACTGACCGAGAGAGTACAATAAATACTGACCTGGAGAGTACAATAAATACTGACCTGGAGAGGGTAATAAATACTGACCTGGAGAGAGCAATACATACTGTCCTGGAGAGTACATTAAATACTGACCTGGAGACTACAATAAATACTGACCTGGAGAGTACAATAAATACTGACCTGGAGAGTACCATAAATACAGACCAGCAGCGGGTAATTAATACTGACCTGGAGAGTACAATAAAAACTGACCTGGAGAGTACAATAAATACTGACCTGGAGAGTACAATAAAGAATGACCTGGAGTGTACAATAAATACTCACCTGGTGAGTAGAATAAATAATGACCTGGAGAGTACAATAAATTCTGACCTGGAGCGGGTAATAAATACTGACCTGGGGAGTACAATAAATCCTCACCTGGAGAGTACAATAAATACTGACCTGGAGAGTACAATAAATTCTGACCTGGAGAGTATAATAAATACAGACCTGGAGAGTGCAATAAGTACTGACCTGGAGAGGGTAATAAATACTGAACTGGAGAGTACAATAAATACTGACCTGGAGAGTACAATAAATAATGACTGGAGAGTGCAATAAATACTGCCCTTGAGAGTAGAATAAATACTGACCTGGAGAGTACAATAAATACTGACATGGGGAGTACAATAAATACTGACCTGGAGAGTACAATAAATACTGACCTAGAGAGGGTAATACATAGTGACCTGGAGAGAGTAATAAATACAGATCTGGAGAGTAACAAAAATACTGACTTGGAGAGTACAATAAATATTGACCTGGAGAGTTCAATAAATACTGACCTGGAGAGGGTAATAAATACTGATCAGGAGAGGTTAATAAATACTGACCTGGAGAGTAACAAAAATACTGACTTGGAGAGTACAATAAATATTGACCTGGAGAGTTCAATAAATACTGACCTGGAGAGGGTAATAAATACTGATCAGGAGAGGGTAATAAATACTGACCTGGAGAGAGTAATAAATACTGACCTGGAGAGGGCAATAAATACTAACCCGGAGAGTACAATAAATACTGATCTGGAGAGTACAATAAATACTGACCAGGAGAGTACAATAAATACTGACCTGGGGAGTATAATAAATACTGACCTAGAGGGTACAATAAATACTGACCTGGAGAGGGCAATAAATACTGTCCTGGAGAGTACAATAAATACTGACCTGGAGAGGGCAACACATACTGACCTGGAGAGTACAATAAATACTGACCTGGAGAGTACAATAAATACTGACCTAGAGAGGGTAATAAATAATGACCTGGAGAGTACAATAAATACTGACCTGGAGAAAACAATAAATACTGACCTGGAGAGTACAATAAATACTTGCCTGGAGAGTACAATAAATACTGACCTGGAGCGGGTAATAAATACTGACCTGGGGAGTACAATAAATCCTCACTTGGAGATTACAATAAATACTGACCTGGAGAGTACAATAAATTCTGACCTGGAGAGTGTAATAAATACTGACCTGGAGAGTACAATAAGTACTGACCTGGAGAGTACAATAAATACAGACCTGGAGAGAACAATAAATACTGACCTGTAGAGGGTAATAAATACTGACCTGGAGAGTACAATAAGTACTGACCTGGATAGTACAATAAATACAGACCTGGAGATTACAATAAATACTGACCTGGAGAGTACAAGAAATACTGACCTGGAGAGTACAAAAAGTACTGACCTGGAGAGTACAATAAATACAGACCTGGTGATTACAACAAATACTGACCTGGAGTGTACAATAAATACTGACCTGTAGAGGGTAATAAATAATGACCTGGAGACTACATGAAGTACTGACCTGGAGAGTACAATAAAAACAGACCTGGAGAGTACAATAAATACTGACCTGGAGAGGGTAATAAACACTGACCTGGAAAGGGTAATAAATACTGACCTGGAGAGTACAATAAATAGTGACCTGGAAAGTACAATAAATACTGACCTGGAGAGTACAATAAAAACTGACCTGGATGGTACAATAAATACTGACCTGGACAGTATAATAAATACTGACATGGGGAGTACAATAAATACTGACCTGGAGAGTACAATAAATACTGACCTAGAGAGGGTAATAAATATTGACCTGGAGAGAGTAATAAATACAGATCTGGAGAGTACAATTAAAACTGACCTGGAGAGGGTAATAAATACAGATCTGGAGAGTACCAACAATACTGACTTGGAGAGTACAATAAATATTGACCCTGAGAGTTCAATAAATACTGACCTGGAGAGGGTAATAAATACAGATCAGGTGAGGGTAATAAATACTGACCTGGAGAGTAAAATAAATACTGACCTGGAGAATTCAATAAATACAGATCTGGAGAGTACCAACAATACTGACTTGGAGAGTACAATAAATATTGACCTGGAGAGTTCAATAAACACTGACCTGGAGAGTATAATAAATACTGACCTGGAGAGGGCAATAAATACTAACCCGGAGAGTACAATAAATACTGATCTGGAGAGTACAATAAATATTGACCAGGAGTGTACAATAAATACTGACCTGGGGAGTAAAATAAATACTGACCTGGAGAGGGTAATAAATACTGACCTGGAGAGGGTAATAAATACTGACCTGCAGAGTAAGATAAATACTGACCTGGAGAATTCAATAAATACTGACCTGGAGAGTACAATAAATACTGACCTAGAGGGTACAATAAGTACTAACCTGGAGAGGGCAATAAATACTGACATGGAGAGTACAATAAAAAATGACCTGGAGCGTACAATAAATACTGACCTGGAGAAAACAATAAATACTGATCTGGTGAGTACAATAAATACTGAACTAGAGAGTACAATAAATACTGACCTGGAGCGGGTAATAAATACTGACCTGGGGAGTACAATAAATCCTCACCTGGAGAGTACAATAAATACAGACCTGGAGAGTGCAATAAGTACTGACCTGGAGAGGGTGATAAATACTGAACTGGAGAGTTCAATAAATACTGACCTGGAGAGTACAATAAATAATGACTGGAGAGTGCAATAAAAACTGGTCTGGAGAGTAGAATAAATATTGACCTGGAGAGTACAATAAATACTGACATGGGGAGTACAATAAATACTGACCTGGAGAGTACAATAAATACTGACCTAGAGAGGGTAATAAATACTGACCTGGAGAGAGTAAAAAATACAGACCTGGAGATACAATAAAAACTGACCTGGAGAGGGTAATAAATACAGATCTGGAGAGTATCAAAAATACTGACTTGGAGAGTACAATAAATATTGACCTGGAGAGTTCAATAAATACTGACCTGGAGAGGGTAATAAATACTGATCAGGAGAGGGTAATAAATACTGACCTGGAGAGGCTAATAAATACTGACCTGGAGAGTATAATAAATACTGACCTGGAGAGGGCAATAAATACTAACCCGGAGAGTACAATAAATACTGATCTGGAGAGTACAATAAATACTGACCAGGAGAGTACAATAAATACTGACCTGGGGAGTAAAATAAATACTGACCTGGAGAGTACAATAAATACTGACCTAGAGAGGGTAATAAATACTGACCTGGAGAGGGTAATAAATACTGACCTGGAGATTACAATACTGACCTGGAGAGTACAATAAATACTGACGTGGAGAGCACAATAAAGAATGACCTGGAGTGTACAATAAATACTCACCTGGTGAGTAGAATAAATAATGACCTGGAGAGTACAATAAATACTGACCTGGAGAAAACAATAAATACTGATCTGGTGTGTACAATAAATACTGAACTAGAGAGTACAATAAATACTGACCTGGAGCGGGTAATAAATACTGACCTGGGGAGTACAATAAATCCTCACCTGGAGAGTACAATAAATACTGACCTGGAGAGTACAATAAATTCTGACCTGGAGAGTATAATAAATACAGACCTGGAGAGTGCAATAGTACTGACCTGGAGAGGGTGATAAATACTGAACTGGGGAGTTCAATAAATACTGACCTGGAGAGTACAATAAATAATGACTGGAGAGTGCAATAAAAACTGGTCTGGAGAGTAGAATAAATACTGACCTGGAGAGTACAATAAATACTGACATGGGGAGTACAATAAATACTGACCTGGAGAGTACAATAAATACTGACCTAGAGAGGGTAATAAATACTGACCTGGAGAGAGTAAAAAATACAGACCTGGAGATACAATAAAAACTGACCTGGAGAGGGTAATAAATACAGATCTGGAGAGTACCAAAAATACTGACTTGGAGAGTACAATAAATATTGACCTGGAGAGTTCAATAAATACTGACCTGGAGAGGGTAATAAATACTGATCAGGAGAGGGTAATAAATACTGACCTGGAGAGGGTAATAAATACTGACCTGGAGAGTATAATAAATACTGACCTGGAGAGGGCAATAAATACTAACCCGGAGAGTACAATAAATACTGATCTGGAGAGTGCAATAAATACTGACCAGGAGAGTACAATAAATACTGACCTGGGGAGTAAAATAAATACTGACCTGGAGAGTACAATAAATACTGACCTAGAGAGGGTAATAAATACTGACCTGGAGAGGGTAATAAATACTGACCTGGAGATTACAATAAATACTGACCTGGAGAGTACAATAAATACTGACCTGGAGAGCACAATAAAGAATGACCTGGAGTGTACAATAAATACTCACCTGGTGAGTAGAATAAATAATGACCTGGAGAGTACAATAAATACTGACCTGCAGAAAACAATAAATACTGATCTGGAGAGTACAATAAATACTGACCTGGAGAGTACAATAAATACTGACCTGGAGCGGATAATAAATACTGACCTGGGGAGTACAATAAATCTTCACCTGGAGAGTACAATAAATACTGACCTGGAGAGTACAATAAATTCTGACCTGGAGAGTATAATAATTACAGACCTGGAGAGTGCAATAAGCACTGACCTGGAGAGTGTAACAAATACTGAACTGGAGAGTACAATAAATACTGACGTGGAGAGTACAATAAATAATGACTGGAGAGTGCAATAAATACTGCCCTGGAGAGTAGAATAAATAATGACCTGGAGAGTACAATAAATACTGACGTGGAGAGAACAATAAATACTGATCTGGAGAATACAACAAATACTGACCTGGAGAGTACAATAAATAGTAACCTGGAGAGGGTAGTAAATACTGACCGGGAGAGTACAATAAATGCAGACCTGGAGAGCACAATAAATACTGACCTGGAGAGAGCAATAAATACTGACCTGGAGATTACAATAAATACTGACCAGGGAGTACAATAAATACTCACCTGGAGAGAGCAATAAATACTAACCTGGAGAGTACAATAAATACTGACCTGGAGAGTAAAATAAATACTGACCTGGAGAGGACAATAAATACTGACCTGGAGAGTACAATAAATACTGACCTGGAGAGTACAATAAATACTGACCTGGAGAAAACAATAAATACTGAACTGGAGAGTACAATAAATACTGAACTGGAGAGTACATAAATACTGACCTGGAGCGGGTAATAAATACTGACCTGGGGAGTACAATAAATCCTCACCTGGAGAGTACAATAAATACTGACCTGGAGAGTACAATAAATTCTGACCTGGAGAGTATAATAAATACAGACCTGGAGAGTGCAATAAGTACTGACCTGGAGAGGGTGATAAATACTGAACTGGAGAGTACAATAAATTCTGACCTGGAGAGTACAATGAATAATGACTGGAGTGTGCAATAAATACTGCTCTGGAGAGTAGAATAAAAACTGACCTGGAGAGTACAATAAATACTGACATGGGGAGTACAATAAATACTGACCTGGAGAGTACAATAAATACTGACCTAGAGAGGGTAATAAATACTGACATGGAGAGAGTAAAAAATACAGACCTGGAGATACAATAAAAACTGACCTGGAGAGGGTATTAAATACAGATCTGGAGAGTACCAAAAATACTGACTTGGAGAGTACAATAAATATTGACCTGGAGAGTTCAATAAATACTGACCTGGAGAGTATAATAAATACTGACCTGGAGAGGGCAATAAATACTAACCCGGAGAGTACAATAAATACTGATCTGGAGAGTACAATAAATACTGACCTGCAGAGGGTAATAAATACTGACCTGGAGAGGGTAATAAATACTGACCTGCAGAGGGTAATAAATACTGACCTGGAGAGGGTAATAAATACTGACCTGGAGAGTAAAATAATACTGACCTGGATAATTCAATAAATACTGACTTGGAGTCGATAATAAATACTGACCTGGAGAGTACAATAAATACTGACCTGGAGAGGGCAATAAATACTGACCTGGAGAGTACAATACATACTGTCCTGGAGAGGGCAATACATACTGACCTGGACAGTACATTAAATACTGACCTGGAGAGTACAATACATACTGACCTAGAGAGGGTAATAAATACTGATCTGGAGAGGGTAATAAATACTGACCTGGAGAGTACAATAAATACTGACCTGGAGAGTACAATAAATACTGACCTGGAGAGCACAATAAAGAATGACCTGGAGTGTACAATAAATACTCACCTGGTGAGTAGAATAAATAATGACCTGGAGAGTACAATAAATACTGACCTGGAGAAAATAATAAATACTGATCTGGAGAGTACAATAAATACTGACCTGGAGAGTACAATAAATACTGACCTGGAGCGGGTAATAAATACTGACCTGGGGAGTACAATAAATCTTCACCTGGAGAGTACAATAAATACTGACCTGGAGAGTACAATAAATTCTGACCTGGAGAGTATAATAATTACAGACCTGGAGAGTGCAATAAGCACTGACCTGGAGAGGGTAACAAATACTGAACTGGAGAGTACAATAAATACTGACCTGGAGAGTACAATAAATAATGACTGGAGAGTGCAATAAATACTACCCTGGAGAGTAGAATAAATAATGACCTGGAGAGTACAATAAATACTGACGTGGAGAGAACAATAAATACTGATCTGGAGAATACAATAAATACTGACCTGGAGAGTACAATAAAAAGTAACCTGGAGAGGGTAGTAAATACTGACCGGGAGAGTACAATAAATGCAGACCTGGAGAGCACAATAAATACTGACCTGGAGAGGGCAATAAATACTGACCTGGAGATTACAATAAATACTGACCTGGGAGTACAATAAACACTCACCTGGAGAGGGCAATAAATACTAACCTGGAGAGTACAATAAATACTGACCTGAAGAGTAAAATAAATACTGACCTGGATAGGGCAATAAATACTGACCTGGAGAGTACAATAAATACTGACCTGTAGAGGGTAATGAATAATGACCTGGAGAGTACAATAAGTACAGACCTGGAGAGTACAATAAAAACAGACCTGGAGAGTACAATAAATACTGACCTGGAGTGGGTAACAAATACTGACTTGGAGAGTGCAATAAATACTGACCTGGAGAAAACAATAAATACTGATCTGGAGAGTACAATAAATACTGACCTGGTGAGTACAATAAATACTGACCTGGAGCGGGAAATAAATACTGACCTGGGGAGTACAATAAATCCTCACCTGGAGAGTACAATAAATACGGACCTGGAGAGTACAATAAGTACTGACCTGGAGAGTACAATAAATACAGACCTGGAGATTACAACAAATACTGACCTGGAGAGTACAAAAAATACTGACCTGTAGAGGGTAATAAATAATGACCTGGAGAGTACAATAAGTACTGACCTGGAAAGTACAATAAAAACAGACCTGGAGAGTACAATAAATACTGACCTGGAGTGGGTAATAAATACTGACCTGGAGAGGGTAATAAATACTGACCTGGAGAGTGCAATAAATAGTGACCTGGAGAGTACAATAAATACTGACCTGGAGAGTACAATGAAAACTGACCTGGAGAGTAGAATAAATACTGACCTGGAGAGTACAATAAATACTGACATGGGGAGTACAATAAATACTGACCTGGAGAGTACAATAAATACTGACCTAGAGTGGGTAATAAATACAGACCTGGAGAGAGTAATAAATACAGACATGGAGAGTACAATAAAAACTGACATGGAGAGGCTAATAAATACAGATCTGGAGAGTACCAAAAATACTGACATGGAGAGTACAATAAATATCTACCTGGAGAGTTCAATAAATACTGACCTGGAGAGGGTAATAAATGCTGATCAGGAGAGGGTAATAAATACTGACCCGGAGAGGATAATAAATACTGACCTGGAGAGTATAATAAATACTGACCTGGAGAGGGCAATAAATACTAACACGGAGACTACAATAAATACTGATCTGGAGTGTACAATAAATACTGACCAGGAGAGTACAATAAATACTGCCCTGGGGAGTAAAATGAATACTGACCTGGAGAGGGTAATAATTACTGACCTGGAGAGGGTAATAAATACTGAACTGGAAAATAAAATAAATACTGACCTGGAGAATACAATAAATACTGACTTGGAGTCTACAATAAATACTGTCCTGGAGAGTACAATAAATACTGACCTAGAGGGTACAATAAATACTTACCTGGAGGGGGCAATAAATACTGACCTGGAGAGGGTAATAAATACTGACCTGGAGAGTACAATAAATACTGACCTGGAGAGTACAATAAATACTGACCTTGAGAGTACAATATATAATGACCTGGAGTGTACAATAAATACTCACGTGGTGAGTAGAATAAATAATGACCTGGAGAGTACAATAAATACTGACCTGGAGAAAACAAAAAATACTGACCTGGAGAGTACAATAAATACTGACCTGGAGAGTACAAGAAATACTGACCTAGAGAGGGTAATAAATACTGACCTGGAGAGGGTAATAAATACTGACCTGGAGAGTACAATAAATACTGACCTGGAGAGTACAATAAATACTGACCTGGAGAGTACAATATATACTGACCTGGAGTGTACAATAAATACTCACGTGGTGAGTAGAATAAATAATGACCTGGAGAGTACAATAAATACTGACCTGGAGAAAACAATAAGGACTGACTTGGAGAGGGTAATAAATACTGAACTGGAGAGTACAATAAATACTGACCTGGAGAGTACAATAAATAATGACTGCAGAGTGCAATAAATACTGCCCTGGAGAGTAGAATAAATACTGACCTGGAGAGTACAATAAATACTGAAATGGGGAGTACAATAAATACTGACCTGGAGAGTACACTAATACTGACCTAGAGAGGGTAATAAATACTGACCTGGAGAGAGTAAAAAATACAGACCAGGAGATACAATAAAAACTGACCTGGAGAGGGTAATAAATACAGATCTGGAGAGCACCAAAAATACTGACTTGGAGAGTACAATAAATATTGACCTATAGAGTTCAATAAATACTGACCTGGAGAGGGTACTAAATACTGATCAGGAGAGGGTAATAAATACTGACCTGGAGAGGGTAATTAATACTGACCTGGAGAGGGCAATAAATACTAACCCGGAGAGTACAATAAATACTGATCTGGAGAGTACAATAAATACTGACCAGGAGAGTACAATAAATACTGACCTGGGGAGTAAAATAAATACTGACCTGCAGAGGGTAATAAATACTGACCTGGAGAGGGTAATAAATACTGACCTGGAGAGTAAACTAATATTGACCTGGATAATTCAATAAATACTGACTTGGATTCGATAATAAATACTGACCTGGAGAGTACAATAAATACTGACCTAGAGGGTACAATAAATACTGACCTGGAGAGGGCAATAAATACTGACCTGGAGAGTACAATAAATACTGACGTGGAGAGGGCAATACATACTGACCTGGACAGTACAATAAATACTGACCTTGAGAGGGTAATAAATACTGACCTGGAGAGGGTAATAAATACTGACCTGGAGATTACAATAAATACTGACCTGGAGAGTACAATAAATACTGACCTGGAGAGTACAATAAAGAATGACCTGGAGTGTACAATAAATAATCAACTGGTGAGTAGAATAAATAATGACCTGGAGTGTACAATAAATACTGACCTGGAGAGTACAATAAATACTGACCTGGAGCGGGTAATAAATACTGACCTGGGGAGTACAATAAATCTTCACCTGGAGAGTACAATAAATACTGACCTGGAGAGTAGAATAAATTCTGACCTGGAGAGTATAATAATTACAGACCTGGAGAGTGCAATAAGCACTGACCTGGAGAGGGTAACAAATACTGAACTGGAGAGTACAATAAATACTGACCTGGAGAGTACAATAAATAATGACTGGAGAGTGCAATAAATACTGCCCTGGAGAGTAGAATAAATAATGACCTGGAGAGTACAATAAAAACTGACCTGGAGAGAACAATAAATACTGATCTGGAGAATACAATAAATACTGACCTGGAGAGTACAATAAATAGTAACCTGGAGAGGGTAGTAAATACTGACCGGGAGAGTACAATAAATGCAGACCTGGAGAGCACAATATATACTGACCTGGAGAGGGCAATAAATACTGACCTGGAGATTACAATAAATACTGACCTGGGAGTACAATAAATACTCACCTGGAGAGGGCAATAAATACTAACCTGGAGAGTACAATAAATACTGACCTGGAGAGTAAAATAAATACTGACCTCGATAGGGCAATAAATACTGACCTGGAGAGTATAATAAATACTGACCTATAGAGGGTAATAAATAATGACCTGGAGAGTACAATAAGTACAGATCTGGAGAGTACAATAAAAACAGACCTGGAGAGGGTAATAAATACAGATCTGGAGAGTACCAAAAATACTGACTTGGAGAGTACAATAAATATTGACCTATAGAGTTCAATAAATACTGACCTGGAGAGGGTACTAAATACTGATCAGGAGAGGGTAATTAATACTGACCTGGAGAGTATAATAAATACTGACCTGGAGAGGGCAATAAATACTAACCCGGAGAGTACAATAAATACTGATCTGGAGAGTACAATAAATACTGACCAGGAGAGTACAATAAATACTGACCTGGGGAGTAAAATAAATACTGACCTGCAGAGGGTAATAAATACTGACCTGGAGAGGGTAATAAATACTGACCTGGAGAGTAAAATAATATTGACCTGGATAATTCAATAAATACTGACTTGGATTCGATAATAAATACTGACCTGGAGAGTACAATAAATACTGACCTAGAGGGTACAATAAATACTGACCTGGAGAGCGCAATAAATACTGACCTGGAGAGTACAATAAATACTGACGTGGAGAGGGCAATACATACTGACCTGGACAGTACAATAAATACTGACCTTGAGAGGGTAATACTTACTGACCTGGAGAGGGTAATAAATACTGACCTGGAGAGAACAATAAATACTGATCTGGAGAATACAATAAATACTGACCTGGAGAGTGCAATAAATAGTAACCTGGAGAGGGTAGTAAATACTGACCGGGAGAGTACAATAAATGCAGACCTGGAGAGCACAATATATACTGACCTGGAGAGGGCAATAAATACTGACCTGGAGATTACAATAAATACTGACCTGGGAGTACAATAAATACTCACCTGGAGAGGGCAATAAATACTAACCTGGAGAGTACAATAAATACTGACCTGGAGTGTAAAATAAATACTGACCTGGATAGGGCAATAAATACTGACCTGGAGAGTACAATAAATACTGACCTATAGAGGGTAATAAATAATGACCTGGAGAGTACAATAAGTACAGATCTGGAGAGTACAATAAAAACAGACCTGGAGAAGACAATAAATACTGACCTGGAATGGGTAATAAATACTGACCCGGAGAGGGTAATAAATACTGACCTGGAGAGTACAATAAATAGTGACCTGGAGAATACAATACATACTGACCTGGAGTGGGTAACAAATACTGACTTGGAGAGTGCAATAAATACTGACCTGGAGAAAACAATAAATACTGATCTGGAGAGTACAATAAATACTGACCTGGAGAGTACAATAAATACTGACCTGGAGCGGGAAATAAATACTGACCTGGGGAGTACAATAAATCCTCAACTGGAGAGTACAATAAATACGGACCTGAAGAGTACAATAAGTACTGACCTGGAGAGTACAATAAATACAGACCTGGAGATTACAACAAATACTGACCTGGAGAGTACAATAAATACTGACCTGTAGAGGGTAATAAATAATGACCTGGAGAGTACAATAGGTACTGACCTGGAAAGTACAATAAAACCAGACTTGGAGAGTACAATAAATACTGACCTGGAGTGGGTAATAAATACTGATCTGGAGAGGGTAATAAATACTGACCTGGAGAGTGCAATAAATAGTGACCTGGAGAGTACAATAAATACTGACCTGGAGAGTACAATAAAAACTGACCTGGAGAGTACAATACATACTGACCTGGAGAGTACAATAAATACTGACCTGGAGAGGGTAATAATTACTGACCTGGAGAGGGTAATAAATACTGAACTGGAGAGTAAAATAAATACTGACCTGGAGAATACAATAAATACTGACTTGGAGTCTACAATAAATACTGACCTGGAGAGTACAATAAATACTGACCGAGAAGGTACAATAAATACTGACCTGGAGAGGGCAATAAATACTGACCTGGAGAGTACAATAAATACTGACTTGGAGAGGGCAATACATACTGACCTGGAGTGTAAAATAAATACTGACCTGGAGAGTACAATAAATACTGACCTGGAGAGTACAATAAATACTGACCTGGAGAGTACAATAAATACTGACCTGGAGAGTACAATATATAATGACCTGGAGTGTACAATAAATACTCACGTGGTGAGTAGAATAAATAATGACCTGGAGAGTACAATAAATACTGACCTGGAGAAAACAATAAATACTGATTTGGAGAGTAAAATAAATACTGACCTGGAGAGTACAATAAATACTGACCTGGAGCGGGTAATAAATACTGACCTGGGGAGTACAATAAATCCTCACCTGGAGAGTACAATAAATACTGACCTGGAGAGTACAATAAATTCTGACCTGGAGAGTATAATAAATACAGACCTGGAGAGTGCAATAAGGACTGACCTGGAGAGGGTAATAAATACTGAACTGGAGAGTACAATAAATACTGACCTGGAGAGTACAATAAATAATGACTGGAGAGTAAAATAAATACTGCCCTGGAGAGTAGAATAAATAATGACCTGTAGAGTACAATAAAAACTGACCTGGAGAGAACAATAAATACTGATCTGGAGAATATAATAAATACTGACCTGGAGAGTACAATAAATAGTAACCTGGAGAGGGTAGTAAATACTGAACGGTAGAGTACAATAAATGCAGACCTGGAGAGCACAATAAATACTGACCTGGAGAGGGTAATAAATACTGACCTGGAGATTACAATAAATACTGACCTGGGAGTACAATAAATACTCACCTGGACAGGGCAATAAATAATAACCTGGAGAGTAATATAAATACTGACCTGGAGAGTAAAATAAATACTGACCTGGAATAGGCAATAAATACTGACCTGGAGAGTACATTAAATGCTGAACTGGAGAGTACAATAAATACTGACCTGGAAAGTACAATAAATACTAACCTGGAGAGGGTAATAAATACTGACGTGGAGAATGCAATAAATACTGACCTGGAGAAAACAATAAATACTGATCTGGAGAGTACAATAAATACTGACCTGGAGAGTACAATAAATACTGACCTGGAGCGGGTAATAAATACTGACCTGGGGAATACAATAAAACCTCACCTGGAGAGTACAATAAATACTGACCTGGAGAGTACAATAAATTCTGACCTGGAGAGTATAATAAATACAGACCTTGGAGAGTACAATAAATACTGACCTGGAGTGGGTAATAAATACTGACCTGGAGAGGGTAATAAATACTGACCTGGAGATTGCATTAAATAGTGATCTGGAGAGTACAATAAATACTGACCTGGAGAGTACAATAAAAACTGACCTGGAGAGTAGAATAAATACTGACCTGGAGAGTACAATAAATACTGACATGGGGAGTACAATAAATACTGACCTGGAGAGTACAATAAATACTGACCTAGACGGGGTAATAAATACAGACCTGGAGAGAGTAATAAATACAGACATGGAGAGTACAATAAAAACTGACATGGAGAGGCTAATAAATACAGATCTGGAGAGTACCAAAAATACTGACATGGAGAGTACAATAAATATTGACCTGGAGAGTTCAATAAATACTGACCTGGAGAGGGTAATAAATGCTGATCAGGAGAGGGTAATAAATACTGACCCGGAGAGGATAATAAATACTGACCTGGAGAGTATAATAAATACTGACCAGGAGAGGGCAATAAATACTAACACGGAGACTACAATAAATACTGATCTGGAGTGTACAATAAATACTGACCAGGAGAGTACAATAAATACTGACCTGCGGAGTAAAATGAATACTGACCTGGAGAGGGTAATAATTACTGACCTGGAGAGGGTAATAAATACTGAACTGGAGAGTAAAATAAATACTGACCTGGAGAATACAATAAATACTGACTTGGATTCGATAATAAATACTGACCTGGAGAGTACAATAAATACTGACCTAGAGGGTACAATAAATACTGACCTGGAGAGCGCAATAAATACTGACCTGGAGAGTACAATAAATACTGACGTGGAGAGGGCAATACATACTGACCTGGACAGTACAATAAATACTGACCTTGAGAGGGTAATACTTACTGACCTGGAGAGGGTAATAAATACTGACCTGGAGAGAACAATAAATACTGATCTGGAGAATACAATAAATACTGACCTGGAGAGTGCAATAAATAGTAACCTGGAGAGGGTAGTAAATACTGACCGGGAGAGTACAATAAATGCAGACCTGGAGAGCACAATATATACTGACCTGGAGAGGGCAATAAATACTGACCTGGAGATTACAATAAATACTGACCTGGGAGTACAATAAATACTCACCTGGAGAGGGCAATAAATACTAACCTGGAGAGTACAATAAATACTGACCTGGAGTGTAAAATAAATACTGACCTGGATAGGGCAATAAATACTGACCTGGAGAGTACAATAAATACTGACCTATAGAGGGTAATAAATAATGACCTGGAGAGTACAATAAGTACAGATCTGGAGAGTACAATAAAAACAGACCTGGAGAAGACAATAAATACTGACCTGGAATGGGTAATAAATACTGACCCGGAGAGGGTAATAAATACTGACCTGGAGAGTACAATAAATAGTGACCTGGAGAATACAATACATACTGACCTGGAGTGGGTAACAAATACTGACTTGGAGAGTGCAATAAATACTGACCTGGAGAAAACAATAAATACTGATCTGGAGAGTACAATAAATACTGACCTGGAGAGTACAATAAATACTGACCTGGAGCGGGAAATAAATACTGACCTGGGGAGTACAATAAATCCTCAACTGGAGAGTACAATAAATACGGACCTGAAGAGTACAATAAGTACTGACCTGGAGAGTACAATAAATACAGACCTGGAGATTACAACAAATACTGACCTGGAGAGTACAATAAATACTGACCTGTAGAGGGTAATAAATAATGACCTGGAGAGTACAATAGGTACTGACCTGGAAAGTACAATAAAACCAGACTTGGAGAGTACAATAAATACTGACCTGGAGTGGGTAATAAATACTGATCTGGAGAGGGTAATAAATACTGACCTGGAGAGTGCATTAAATAGTGACCTGGAGAGTACAATAAATACTGACCTGGAGAGTACAATAAAAACTGACCTGGAGAGTACAATACATACTGACCTGGAGAGTACAATAAATACTGACCTGGAGAGGGTAATAATTACTGACCTGGAGAGGGTAATAAATACTGAACTGGAGAGTAAAATAAATACTGACCTGGAGAATACAATAAATACTGACTTGGAGTCTACAATAAATACTGACCTGGAGAGTACAATAAATACTGACCGAGAAGGTACAATAAATACTGACCTGGAGAGGGCAATAAATACTGACCTGGAGAGTACAATAAATACTGACTTGGAGAGGGCAATACATACTGACCTGGAGTGTAAAATAAATACTGACCTGGAGAGTACAATAAATACTGACCTGGAGAGTACAATAAATACTGACCTGGAGAGTACAATAAATACTGACCTGGAGAGTACAATATATAATGACCTGGAGTGTACAATAAATACTCACGTGGTGAGTAGAATAAATAATGACCTGGAGAGTACAATAAATACTGACCTGGAGAAAACAATAAATACTGATTTGGAGAGTAAAATAAATACTGACCTGGAGAGTACAATAAATACTGACCTGGAGCGGGTAATAAATATTGACCTGGGGAGTACAATAAATCCTCACCTGGAGAGTACAATAAATACTGACCTGGAGAGTACAATAAATTCTGACCTGGAGAGTATAATAAATACAGACCTGGAGAGTGCAATAAGGACTGACCTGGAGAGGGTAATAAATACTGAACTGGAGAGTACAATAAATACTGACCTGGAGAGTACAATAAATAATGACTGGAGAGTAAAATAAATACTGCCCTGGAGAGTAGAATAAATAATGACCTGTAGAGTACAATAAAAACTGACCTGGAGAGAACAATAAATACTGATCTGGAGAATATAATAAATACTGACCTGGAGAGTACAATAAATAGTAACCTGGAGAGGGTAGTAAATACTGAACGGTAGAGTACAATAAATGCAGACCTGGAGAGCACAATAAATACTGACCTGGAGAGGGTAATAAATACTGACCTGGAGATTACAATAAATACTGACCTGGGAGTACAATAAATACTCACCTGGACAGGGCAATAAATAATAACCTGGAGAGTAATATAAATACTGACCTGGAGAGTAAAATAAATACTGACCTGGAATAGGCAATAAATACTGACCTGGAGAGTACATTAAATGCTGAACTGGAGAGTACAATAAATACTGACCTGGAAAGTACAATAAATACTAACCTGGAGAGGGTAATAAATACTGACGTGGAGAATGCAATAAATACTGACCTGGAGAAAACAATAAATACTGATCTGGAGAGTACAATAAATACTGACCTGGAGAGTACAATAAATACTGACCTGGAGCGGGTAATAAATACTGACCTGGGGAATACAATAAAACCTCACCTGGAGAGTACAATAAATACTGACCTGGAGAGTACAATAAATTCTGACCTGGAGAGTATAATAAATACAGACCTTGGAGAGTACAATAAATACTGACCTGGAGTGGGTAATAAATACTGACCTGGAGAGGGTAATAAATACTGACCTGGAGAGTGCATTAAATAGTGATCTGGAGAGTACAATAAACACTGACCTGGAGAGTACAATAAAAACTGACCTGGAGAGTAGAATAAATACTGACCTGGAGAGTACAATAAATACTGACATGGGGAGTACAATAAATACTGACCTGGAGAGTACAATAAATACTGACCTAGACGGGGTAATAAATACAGACCTGGAGAGAGTAATAAATACAGACATGGAGAGTACAATAAAAACTGACATGGAGAGGCTAATAAATACAGATCTGGAGAGTACCAAAAATACTGACATGGAGAGTACAATAAATATTGACCTGGAGAGTTCAATAAATACTGACCTGGAGAGGGTAATAAATGCTGATCAGGAGAGGGTAATAAATACTGACCCGGAGAGGATAATAAATACTGACCTGGAGAGTATAATAAATACTGACCAGGAGAGGGCAATAAATACTAACACGGAGACTACAATAAATACTGATCTGGAGTGTACAATAAATACTGACCAGGAGAGTACAATAAATACTGACCTGCGGAGTAAAATGAATACTGACCTGGAGAGGGTAATAATTACTGACCTGGAGAGGGTAATAAATACTGAACTGGAGAGTAAAATAAATACTGACCTGGAGAATACAATAAATACTGACTTGGAGTCTACAATAAATACTGACCTGGAGAGTACAATATATACTGACCTAGAGGGTACAATAAATACTTACCTGGAGGGGGCAATAAATACTGACCTGGAGAGTACAATAAATACTGACCTGGAGAGGGCAATAAATACTGACCTAGAGAGGGTAATAAATACTGACCTGGAGAGGGTAATAAATACTGACCTGGAGAGTACAATAAATACTGACCTGGAGAGTACAATAAATACTGACCTTGAGAGTACAATATATAATGACCTGGAGTGTACAATAAATACTCACGTGGTGAGTAGAATAAATAATATCCTGGAGAGTACAATAAATACTGACCTGGAGAAAACAAAAAAATACTGACCTGGAGAGTACAATAAATACTGACCTGGAGAGTACAAGAAATACTGACCTAGAGAGGGTAATAAATACTGACCTGGAGAGGGTAATAAATACTGACCTGGAGAGTACAATAAATACTGACCTGGAGAGTACAATAAATACTGACCTGGAGAGTACAATATATAATGACCTGGAGTGTACAATAAATACTCACGTGGTGAGTAGAATAAATAATGACCTGGAGAGTACAATAAATACTGACCTGGAGAAAACAATAAATACTGATCTGGAGAGTACAATAAATACTGACCTGGAGAGTACAATAAATACTGACCTGGAGCGGGTAATAAATACTGACCTGGGGAGTACAATAAATCCTCACCTGGAGAGTACAATAAATACTGACCTGGAGAGTACAATAAATTCTGACCTGGAGATTATAATAAATACAGACCTGGAGAGTGCAATAAGGACTGACTTGGAGAGGGTAATAAATACTGAACTGGAGAGTAGAATAAATACTGACCTGGAGAGTACAATAAATACTGACATGGGGAGTACAATAAATACTGACCTGGAGAGTACACTAATACTGACCTAGAGAGGGTAATAAATACTGACCTGGAGAGAGTAAAAAATACAGACCAGGAGATACAATAAAAACTGACCTGGAGAGGGTAATAAATACAGATCTGGAGAGTACCAAAAATACTGACTTGGAGAGTACAATAAATATTGACCTATAGAGTTCAATAAATACTGACCTGGAGAGGGTACTAAATACTGATCAGGAGAGGGTAATTAATACTGACCTGGAGAGTATAATAAATACTGACCTGGAGAGGGCAATAAATACTAACCCGGAGAGTACAATAAATACTGATCTGGAGAGTACAATAAATACTGACCAGGAGAGTACAATAAATACTGACCTGGGGAGTAAAATAAATACTGACCTGCAGAGGGTAATAAATACTGACCTGGAGAGGGCAATAAATACTGACCTGGAGAGTACAATAAATACTGACGTGGAGAGGGCAATACATACTGACCTGGACAGTACAATAAATACTGACCTTGAGAGGGTAATAAATACTGACCTGGAGAGGGTAATAAATACTGACCTGGAGATTACAATAAATACTGACCTGGAGAGTACAATAAATACTGACCTGGAGAGTACAATAAAGAATGACCTGGAGTGTACAATAAATACTCAACTGGTGAGTAGAATAAATAATGACCTGGAGAGTACAATAAATACTGACCTGGAGAGTACAATAAATACTGACCTGGAGCGGGTAATAAATACTGACCTGGGGAGTACAATAAATCTTCACCTGGAGAGTACAATAAATACTGACCTGGAGAGTACAATAAATTCTGACCTGGAGAGTATAATAATTACAGACCTGGAGAGTGCAATAAGCACTGACCTGGAGAGGGTAACAAATACTGAATTGGAGAGTACAATAAATACTGACCTGGAGAGTACAATAAATAATGACTGGAGAGTGCAATAAATACTGCCCTGGAGAGAAGAATAAATAATGACCTGGAGAGTACAATAAATACTGACCTGGAGAGAACAATAAATACTGATCTGGAGAATACAATAAATACTGACCTGGAGAGTACAATAAATAGTAACCTGGAGAGGGTAGTAAATACTGACCGGGAGAGTACAATAAATGCAGACCTGGAGATCACAATATATACTGACCTGGAGAGGGCAATAAATACTGACCTGGAGATTACAATAAATACTGACCTGGGAGTACAATAAATACTCACCTGGAGAGGGCAATAAATACTAACCTGGAGAGTACAATAAATACTGACCGGGAGAGTAAAATAAATACTGACCTGGATAGGGCAATAAATACTGACCTGGAGAGTACAATAAATACTGACCTATAGAGGGTAATAAATAATGACCTGGAGAGTACAATAAGTACAGATCTGGAGAGTACAATAAAAACAGACCTGGAGAATACAATAAATACTGACCTGGAATGGGTAATAAATACTGACCCGGAGAGGGTAATAAATACTGACCTGGAGAGTACAATAAATAGTGACCTGGAGAATACAATACATACTGACCTGGAGTGGGGAACAAATACTGACTTGGAGAGTGCAATAAATACTGACCTGGAGAAAACAATAAATACTGATCTGGAGAGTACAATAAATACTGACCTGGAGAGTACAATAAATACTGACCTGGAGCGGGAAATAAATACTGACCTGGGGAGTACAATAAATCCTCAACTGGAGAGTACAATAAATACGGACCTGGAGAGTACAATATGTACTGACCTGGAGAGTACAATAAATACAGACCTGGAGATTACAACAAATACTGACCTGGAGTGTACAATAAATACTGACCTGTCGAGGGTAATAAATAATGACCTGGAGAGTACAATAGGTACTGACCTGGAAAGTACAATAAAAACAGACTTGGAGAGTACAATAAATACTGACCTGGAGTGGGTAATACATACTGACCTGGAGAGGGTAATAAATACTGACCTGGAGAGTGCAATAAATAGTGACCTGGAGAGTACAATACATACTGACCTGGAGAGTACAATAAATACTGACATGGGGAGTACAATAAATACTGACCTGGAGAGTACAATAAATACTGACCTAGAGGGGGTAATAAGTACAGACCTGGAGAGAGTAATAAATACAGACATGGAGAGTACAATAAAAACTGACCTGGAGAGGGTAATAAATACAGATCTGGAGAGTACCAAAAATACTGACATGGAGAGTACAATAAATATTGACCTGGAGAGTATAATAAATACTGACCTGGAGAGGGCAATAAATACTAAACCGGAGAGTACAATAAATACTGATCTGGAGTGTACAATAAACACTGACCAGGAGAGTACAATAAATACTGACCTGTGGAGTAAAATGAATACTGACCTGGAGAGGGTAATAATTACTGACCTGGAGAGGGTAATAAATACTGAACTGGAGAGTAAAATAAATACTGACCTGGAGAATACAATAAATACTGACGTGGAGTCTACAATAAATACTGACCTGAAGAGTACAATAAATACTGACCGAGAGGGTACAATAAATACTGACCTGGAGAGGGCAATAAATACTGACCTGGAGAGTACAATAAATACTGACTTGGAGAGGGCAATACATACTGACCTGGAGTGTAAAATAAATACTGACCTGGAGAGTACAATAAATACTGACCTGGAGAGTACAATAAATACTGACCTGGAGAGTACAATAAATACTGACCTGGAGAGTACAATATATAATGACCTGGAGTGTACAATAAATACTCACGTGGTGAGTAGAATAAATAATGACCTGGAGAGTACAATAAATACTGACCTGGAGAAAACAATAAATACTGATTTGGAGAGTAAAATAAATACTGACCTGGAGAGTACAATAAATACTGACCTGGAGCGGGTAATAAATACTGCCCTGGGGAGTACAATAAATCCTCACCTGGAGAGTACAATAAATACTGACCTGGAGAGTACAATAAATTCTGACCTGGAGAGTATAATAAATACAGACCTGGAGAGTGCAATAAAGACTGACCTGGAGAGGGTAATAAATACTGAACTGGAGAGTACAATAAATACTGACCTGGAGAGTACAATAAATAATGACTGGAGAGTAAAATAAATACTGCCCTGGAGAGTAGAATAAATAATGACCTGTAGAGTACAATAAATACTGACCTGGAGAGAACAATAAATACTGATCTGGAGAATATAATAAATACTGACCTGGAGAGTACAATAAATACTCACCTTGACAGGGCAATAAATAATAACCTGGAGAGTAATATAAATACTGACCTGGAGAGTAAAATAAATACTGACCTGGAATAGGCAATAAATACTGACCTGGAGAGTACATTAAATGCTGAACTGGAGAGTACAATAAATACTGACCTGGAAAGTACAATAAATACTAACCTGGAGAGGGTAATAAATACTGACGTGGAGAATGCAATAAATACTGACCTGGAGAAAACAATAAATACTGATCTGGAGAGTACAATAAATACTGACCTGGAGAGTACAATAAATACTGACCTGGAGCGGGTAATAAATACTGACCTGGGGAATACAATAAAACCTCACCTGGAGAGTACAATAAATACTGACCTGGAGAGTACAATAAATTCTGACCTGGAGAGTATAATAAATACAGACCTTGGAGAGTACAATAAGTACTGACCTGGAGAGGGTAATAAATACTGAACTGGAGAGTACAATAAATACTGTCCTGGAGAGAACAATAAATAATGACTTGAGAGTACAATAAATACTGCCCTGGAGAGTAGAATAAATAATGACCTGGACAGTACAATAAATACTGACCTGGTGAGTAGAATAAATAATGACCTGGAGAGTACAAAAAATACTGACCTGTAGAGTACAATAAATACTGACCTGGAGAGTACAATAAATACTGACCTGGAGAGTCCAATAAATACTGACCTGTAGAGTACAATAAATACTAACCTGGAGAGGGTAGTAAATACTGACCGGGAGAGTACAATAAATGCAGACCTGGAGAGCACAATAAATACTGACCTGGAGAGGGTAATAAATACTGACCTGGAGATTACAATAAATGCTGACCTGGGAGTACAATAAATACTCACCTGGTAAGGGCAATAAATACTAAACTGGAGAGTACAATAAATACTGACCTGGAGAGTAAAATAAATACTGACATGGATAGGGCAATAAATACTGACCTGGAGAGTACATTAAAATACTGAACTGGAGAGTATAATAAATACTGACGTGGAAAGTACAATAAATACTGACCTGGATAGGGCAATAAATAATGACCTGGAGATGGCAATAAATACTGACCTGGAGAGTACATTAAAATACTGAACTGGAGAGTACAATAAATACTGACCTGGAAAGTACAATAAATACTGACCTGGAAAGTACAATAAATAATGACCTGGAGAGTACAATAAATACTGCCCTGGAGAGTCGAATAAATAATGAACTGGAGAGTACAATAAATACTGACCTGGAGAGAACAATAAATGCTGATCTGCAGAGAACAATAAATACTGAACTGGAGAGTACAATAAATATTAATCTGGAGTTGGTAAGAAATACTGACCTGGAGAGTACAATAAATGCTGACCTGGAGAGTACAACAAATACTGACTTGGAGAGTACAATAAATACTGACCTGGAGAGCACAATAAACACTGACCTGGAGAGCACAATAAATACTGACCTGGAGCGTCCATTAAATACTGACCTGGAGAGTGCAATAAATATTGACCTGGAGAGTGCAATAAATACTGACCTGGAGAGTACAATAAATACTGACCTGGAGAGTACAATAAACACTGACCTGGAGAGAACAATAAATACTGAACTGGAGAGTAAAATAAAAACTGAATTGGAGAGCACAATAAATACCAACCAGGAGAGTACAATTAATAGTGACATGGATCGTACAATAAATACTGACCTGGAGAGTACCATAAATACAGACCTCTAGCGGGTAATAAATACTGACCTGGAGAGTACAATAAATACTGACGTGGAGAGTACATTAAATACTGACCTGGAGAGAACAATAAATACTGACCTGGAGGGTACAATAAATACTGACATGGAGAGTGCAATAAATAATCACCTGGAGCGTACAATAAATATTGACCTGGTGAGTAGAATAAATAATGATCTGGAGAGTACAAGAAATACTGACCTGGAGAGTACAATAAATACTGACCTGGAGAGTACAATAAATACTAACCAGGAGAGGGTATTAAAAACTGAGCTGGAGAGGACAATAAATGCAGACCTGGCGAGCACAATAAATACTGACCTGGATAGGGCAAAAAATACTGCCCTGGAGAGTAGAATAAATAATGACCTGGAGAGTAGAATAAATACTGACCTGGAGAGAACAATGAATAATGACCTGAAGTGTACAATACATACTGACCTGCTGAGTAGAATAAATAATGACCTGGAGCGTACAATAAATACTGACCTGGAGAAAACAATAAATACTGATCTGGAGAGTACAATAAATATTGACCTGGAGAGTACAATAAATGTTGACCTGGAGAGTACAAAAAATACTGAGCTGGAGAGTACAATAAGTACTGACCTGGAGAGGGGAATAAATACTGACCTGTAGAGTACAATAAATACTGACCTAGAGAGTACAATAAATAATGACCTGGAGAGTACAATAAATAGTGCCCTGGAGAGTAGAATAAATAATGACCTGAAGAGTACAATAAATACTGACCTGGAGAAAACAATAAATACTAATCTGGAGAGTACAATAAATACAGACCCAGAGAATACAATAAATACTGACCTGGAGAGTACAATGAATAATGTCCTGGAGTGTACAATAAATACTGACCAGGTGAGTAGAATAAATACTGACCTGGAGAGTACAATAAATACTGACCTGGAGAGAACAATAAATAATGACCTGGAGAGTACATTAAATACTGCCCTGGAGAGTAGAATAAATAATGATCTGGAGAGAACAATAAATACTGACCTGGAGAGAACAATAAATACTGATCTGGAGAGTACAATAAATAGTGACCTGGAGAGTACAATAAATACTAACCTGGAGAGGGTAGTAAATACTGACCTGGAGAGAACAATAAATGCAGACCTGGAGAGCACCATAAATACTGACCTGGAGTGGGTAATAAATACTGACCTGGGGAGTACAATAAATACTGACCTGGAGAGTACAATAAATACTGACCTGGAGAGTACAATAAATACTGACCTGGAGAGGACAATAAATACTGACCTGGAGAGTGCAATAAATACTGACCTGGAGAGAGTAATAAATAGTGACCTGGAGAGTACAATAAATACTGACCTGGAGAGGGTAATAAATACTGACCTGGAGAGTGCAATAAATACAGACCTGGAGATTACAATAAATGCTGACCTGTAGAGGGTAATACATACTGACCTGGAGAGTACAATAAATAGAGACCTGGAGAGTACAATAAATACTGACCTGGAGAGTACAATAAACACTGACATGGGGAGTACAATAAATACTGACCTGAAGAGTACAATAAGTACGGACCTGGAGAGTACAATAAACACTGACATGGTGAGAACAATACACACTGACCTGGAGAGTACAATAAGTACGGACCTCGAGAGTACAATAAATACTGACCTGGAGAGTACAATAAAAACTGACCTGGAGAGGGTACTAAATACTGACCTGGAGAGTACAATAAATACAGACCCAGAGCGTAAAATAAATACTGACCTTGAGAGTACAATGAATAATGACCTGGAGTGTACAACAAATACTGACCTGGTGAGTAGAATAAATAATGACCGAGAGAGTACAAAAATACTGACGTGGAGAAAACAATAAATACTGATCTGGAGAGTACAATAAATACTGACCTGGAGAGTCCAATAAATACTGACCTTGAGAGGGTAATAAATATTGACCTGGAGAGTACAATAAATGCTGACCTGGAGAGTACAATAAATACTGACCTGGAGAGTACAATAAGTACTGACCTGGAGAGGGTAATAAATACTGACCTGGAGAGTACAATAAATACTGACCTGGAGAGTACAATAAATAATGACCTGGAGAGTACAATTAGTACTGACCTGGAGAGTACAATAAATACAGACCTGGAGAGTACAATAAATACTGACCTGGAGAGTACAATAAATAGTGACCTGGAGAGTACAATAAAAACTGACCTGGAGAGTACAATAAATACTGACATGGGGAGTACAATAAATAGTGACCTGGAGAGGTTAATAAATACTGACCTGGAGAGAGAAGTAAATACAGACCTGGAGAGTACAATAAATACTGACCTGGAGAGGGTAATAAATACAGACCTGGAGAGTAGTAAAAATACTGACTTGGAGAGTACAATAAATATTGACCTGGAGAGTACAATAAATACTGACCTGGAGAGTACAATAAATACTGACAAGGAGAGGGTAATAAATACTGACCTGGAGAGTACAATAAGTACTGACCTTGAGAGTACAATAAATACAGACCTGGAGATTACAATAAATACTGACCTTGAGAGTACAATACATACTGACCTGTAGAGTACAATAAATACTGACCTATAGAGTGTAATACATACTGACCTGGAGAGTACAATAAGTACTGACCTGGAGAGTACAATAAATACAGACCTGGAGTGTACAATAATTACTGATCTGGAGAGGGCAATAAATACTGACCTGGTGAGTACAATAAATACTGACCTGGAGAGTACAATAAATACTGACATGGGGAGTAAAATACATACTGACCTTGAGAGTATAATAAATACAGACCTGGAGAGTACTATAAATACTGCCCTGGAGAGTACAATAAATAATGACCTGGAGAGTACAATAAAAACTGACATGGAGATGGAAATATATACTGACCTGAAGAGTACAATAAATATTGACCTGGAGAGTACAATAAATACTGACCTGGAGAGTACAATAAATACTGACATGGGGAGTACAATAAATACTGACCTGGAGAGGTTAATAAATGCTGACCTGGAGAGAGTAATAAATACAGACCTGGAGAGTACAATAATATTGACCTGGAGAGGGTAATAAATACAGACCTGGACAGTAGCAAAAATACTGACTTGGAGAGTGCAATAAATATTGACCTGGAGAGTACAATAAATACTGACCTGGAGAGTACAATAAATACTGACCTGGAGAGGGTATTAAATACTGACCTGGAGAGTACAATAAGTACTGACCTTGAGAGTACAATAAATACAGACCTGGAGATTACAATAAATACTGACCTTGAGAGTACAATAAATACTGACCTGGAGAGTACAATAAATACTGACATGTAGAGGGTAATACATACTGACCTGGAGAGTACAATAAGTACTGACCTGGAGAGTACAATAAATACTGACCTGGAGAGTACAATAATTACTGATCTGGAGACGGTAATAAATACTGACCTGGAGAGTACAATCAATACTGACCTGGAGAGTACAATAAGTACGGACCTGGAGAGCACAATAAACACTGACATGGTGAGAACAGTAAACACTGACCTGGAGAGTACAATAAGTACGGACCTGGAGAGTACAATAAATACTGACCTGGAGAGGGTAATAAATACTGACCTGGAGAGTACAATAAATAGAGACCTGGAGAGTACAATAAATACTGACCTGGAGAGTACAATAAACACTGACAAGGGGGGTACAATCAATACTTTCCTGGAGAGTACAATAAGTACGGACCTGGAGAGTACAATAAACACTGACATGGTGAGAACAATAAACACTGACCTGGAGAGTACAATAAGTACGGACCTGGAGAGTACAATAAATACTGACCTGGAGAGTACAATAAAAACTGACCTGGAGAGGGAACTAAATACTGACCTGTAGAGTACAATAAATACAGACCCAGAGAGTACAATAAATACTGACCTGGAGAGTACATTGAACAATGACCTGGAGTGTACAATAAATTCTGACCTGGTGAGTAGAATAAATAATGACCTGGAGAGTACAATAAATACTGACCTGGAGAAAACAATAAATACTGATCTGGAGAGCACAATAAATACTGACCTGGAGAGTCCAATAAATACTGATCTTGAGAGGGTAATAAATATTGACCTGGAGAGTACAATAAATGCTGACCTGGAGAGTACAATAAATACTGACCTGCAGAGTAAAATAAGTACTGACCTGGAGAGGGTAATAAATACTGACTTGGAGAGCACAATAAATACTGACCTGGAGAGTACAATAAATAATGACCTGGAAAGTACAATAAGTACTGACCTGGAGAGTACAATAAATATAGACCTGGAGAGTACAATAAATACTGACCTGGAGATGGAAATAAATACTGACCTGGAGAGTACAATAAATAGTGACCTGGAGAGTACAATAAATATTGACCTGGAGAGTACAATAAATACTGACCTGGAGAGGGTAATAAATACTGCCCTGGAGAGTACAATAAGTACTGACCTGGAGAGTACAATAAATAATGACCTGGAGAGTACAATAAATACTGCCCTGGAGAGTAGAATAAATAATGACCTGGAGAGTACAATAAATACTGACCTGGAGAAAACAATAAATACTGATCTGGAGAGTACAATAAATACTGATCTGGAGAGTACAATAAATAGTGACCTGGAGAGTACAATAAATACTGACCTGGAGCAGGTAATAAATACTGACCTGCGCTGTACAATAAATGCAGACCTGGAGAGTACAATTAATACTGACCTGGAGAGTACACTAAATACTGAATTGGAGAGTACAATAAATACTGACCTGGAGAGGGTAATAAATACTGACCTGGAGAGTGCAACAAATACTGACCTGGAGATTACAATAACTGCTGACCTGTAGCGGGTAATACATACTGACCTGGAGAGTACAATAAATAGAGACCTGGAGAGTACAATAAATACTGACCTGGAGAGTACAATAAACACTGACATGGGGAGTACAACAAATACTGACCTGGTGAGTAGAATAAATAATGACCTGGAGAGTACAATAAATACTGACGTGGAGAAAACAATAAATACTGATCTGGAGAGTACAATAAATACTGACCTGGAGAGTCCAATAAATACTGACCTTGAGAGGGTAATAAATATTGACCTGGAGAGTACAATAAATGCTGACCTGGAGAGTACAATAAATACTGACCTGGAGAGTACAATAAGTACTGACCTGGAGAGGGTAATAAATACTGACCTGGAGAGTACAATAAATACTGACCTGGAGAGTACAATAAATAATGACCTGGAGAGTACAATAAGTACTGATCTGGAGAGTACAATAAACACAGACCTGGAGAGTACAGTAAATAGTGACCTGGAGAGTACAATAAAAACTGACCTGGAGAGTACAATAAATACTGACATGGGGAGTACAATAAATACTGACCTGGAGAGGTTAATAAATACTGACCTGGAGAGAGAAGTAAATACAGACCTGGAGAGTACAATAAATACTGACCTGGAGAGGGTAATAAATACAGACCTGGAGAGTAGCAAAAATACTGACTTGGAGAGTACAATAAATATTGACCTGGAGAGTGCAATAAATACTGACCTGGAGAGTACAATAAATACTGACATGGAGAGGGTAATAAATACTGACCTGGAGAGTACAATAAGTACTGACCTTGAGAGTACAATAAATACAGACCTGGAGATTACAATAAATACTGACCTTGAGAGTACAATACATACTGACCTGTAGAGTACAATAAATACTGACCTGTAGAGGGTAATACATACTGACCTGGAGAATACAATAAGTACTGACCTGGAGAGTACAATAAATACAGACCTGGAGAGTACAATAATTACTGATCTGGAGAGGGCAATAAATACTGACCTGGTGAGTACAATAAATAGTGACCTGGAGAGTACAATAAATACTGACCTGGAGAGTACAATAAATACTGACATGGGGAGTAAAATAAATACTGACCTTGAGAGTATAATAAATACAGACCTGGAGAGTACAAAAAATACTGCCCTGGAGAGTAGAATAAATAATGAACTGGAGAGTACAATAAATACTGACATGGAGATGGAAATATATACTGACCTGGAGAGTACAATAAATATTGACCTGGAAAGTACAATAAATACTGACCTGGAGAGTACAATAAATACTGACATGGGGAGTACAATAAATATTGACCTGGAGAGGTTAATAAATGCTGACCTGGAGAGATTAGTAAATACAGACCTGGAGAGTACAATAAATATTGACCTGGAGAGGGTAATAAATACAGACCTGGACAGTAGCAAAAATACTGACTTGGAGAGTGCAATAAATATTGACCTGGAGTGTACAATAAATACTGACCTGGAGAGTACAATAAATACTGACCTGGAGAGGGTAATAAATACTGACCTGGAGAGTACAATAAGTACTGACCTCGAGAGTACAATAAATACAGACCTGGAGATTACAATAAATACTGACGTTGAGAGTACAATAAATACAGACCTGGAGAGTACAATAATTACTGATCTGGAGAGGGTAATAAATACTGACCTGGAGAGTACAATAAATAGTGACCTGGAGAGTACAATAAATACTGGCCTGGAGAGTACAATAAATACTGACAAGGGGAGTACAATCAATACTGACCTGGAGAGTACAATAAGTACGGACCTGGAGAGTACAATAAACACAGACATTGTGAGAACAATAAACACTGACCTGGAGAGGACAATAAGTACGGACCTGGAGAGTACAATAAATACTGACCTGGAGAGGGTAATAAATACTGACCTGGAGAGTACAATAAATAGAGACCTGGAGAGTACAATAAATACTGACCTGGAGAGTACAATAAATACTGACCTGGAGAGTACAATAAATAGTGACCTGGAGAGTACAATAAAAACTGACCTGGAGAGTACAATAAATACTGACATGGGGAGTACAATAAATAGTGACCTGGAGAGGTTAATAAATACTGACCTGGAGAGAGAAGTAAATACAGACCTGGAGAGTACAATAAATACTGACCTGGAGAGGGTAATAAATACAGACCTGGAGAGTAGTAAAAATACTGACTTGGAGAGTACAATAAATATTGACCTGGAGAGTACAATAAATACTGACCTGGAGAGTACAATAAATACTGACAAGGAGAGGGTAATAAATACTGACCTGGAGAGTACAATAAGTACTGACCTTGAGAGTACAATAAATACAGACCTGGAGATTACAATAAATACTGACCTTGAGAGTACAATACATACTGACCTGTAGAGTACAATAAATACTGACCTATAGAGTGTAATACATACTGACCTGGAGAGTACAATAAGTACTGACCTGGAGAGTACAATAAATACAGACCTGGAGTGTACAATAATTACTGATCTGGAGAGGGCAATAAATACTGACCTGGTGAGTACAATAAATAGTGACCTGGAGAGTACAATAAATACTGACCTGGAGAGTACAATAAATACTGACATGGGGAGTAAAATACATACTGACCTTGAGAGTATAATAAATACAGACCTGGAGAGTACTATAAATACTGCCCTGGAGAGTACAATAAATAATGACCTGGAGAGTACAATAAAAACTGACATGGAGATGGAAATATATACTGACCTGAAGAGTACAATAAATATTGACCTGGAGAGTACAATAAATACTGACCTGGAGAGTACAATAAATACTGACATGGGGAGTACAATAAATACTGACCTGGAGAGGTTAATAAATGCTGACCTGGAGAGAGTAATAAATACAGACCTGGAGAGTACAATAATATTGACCTGGAGAGGGTAATAAATACAGACCTGGACAGTAGCAAAAATACTGACTTGGAGAGTGCAATAAATATTGACCTGGAGAGTACAATAAATACTGACCTGGAGAGTACAATAAATACTGACCTGGAGAGGGTATTAAATACTGACCTGGAGAGTACAATAAGTACTGACCTTGAGAGTACAATAAATACAGACCTGGAGATTACAATAAATACTGACCTTGAGAGTACAATAAATACTGACCTGGAGAGTACAATAAATACTGACATGTAGAGGGTAATACATACTGACCTGGAGAGTACAATAAGTACTGACCTGGAGAGTACAATAAATACTGACCTGGAGAGTACAATAATTACTGATCTGGAGACGGTAATAAATACTGACCTGGAGAGTACAATCAATACTGACCTGGAGAGTACAATAAGTACGGACCTGGAGAGCACAATAAACACTGACATGGTGAGAACAGTAAACACTGACCTGGAGAGTACAATAAGTACGGACCTGGAGAGTACAATAAATACTGACCTGGAGAGGGTAATAAATACTGACCTGGAGAGTACAATAAATAGAGACCTGGAGAGTACAATAAATACTGACCTGGAGAGTACAATAAACACTGACAAGGGGGGTACAATCAATACTTTCCTGGAGAGTACAATAAGTACGGACCTGGAGAGTACAATAAACACTGACATGGTGAGAACAATAAACACTGACCTGGAGAGTACAATAAGTACGGACCTGGAGAGTACAATAAAAACTGACCTGGAGAGGGAACTAAATACTGACCTGTAGAGTACAATAAATACAGACCCAGAGAGTACAATAAATACTGACCTGGAGAGTACAATGAACAATGACCTGGAGTGTACAATAAATACTGACCTGGTGAGTAGAATAAATAATGACTGGAGAGTACAATAAATACTGACCTGGAGAAAACAATAAATACTGATCTGGAGAGCACAATAAATACTGACCTGGAGAGTCCAATAAATACTGATCTTGAGAGGGTAATAAATATTGACCTGGAGAGTACAATAAATGCTGACCTGGAGAGTACAATAAATACTGACCTGCAGAGTAAAATAAGTACTGACCTGGAGAGGGTAATAAATACTGACTTGGAGAGCACAATAAATACTGACCTGGAGAGTACAATAAATAATGACCTGGAAAGTACAATAAGTACTGACCTGGAGAGTACAATAAATATAGACCTGGAGAGTACAATAAATACTGACCTGGAGATGGAAATAAATACTGACCTGGAGAGTACAATAAATAGTGACCTGGAGAGTACAATAAATACTGACCTGGAGAGTACAATAAATACTGACCTGGAGAGGGTAAAAATACTGCCCTGGAGAGTACAATAAGTACTGACCTGGAGAGTACAATAAATAATGACCTGGAGAGTACAATAAATACTGCCCTGGAGAGTAGAATAAATAATGACCTGGAGAGTACAATAAATACTGACCTGGAGAAAACAATAAATACTGATCTGGAGAGTACAATAAATACTGATCTGGAGAGTACAATAAATAGTGACCTGGAGAGTACAATAAATACTGACCTGGAGCAGGTAATAAATACTGACCTGCGGAGTACAATAAATGCAGACCTGGAGAGTACAATAAATACTGACCTGGAGAGTACAATAAATACTGAATTGGAGAGTACAATAAATACTGACCTGGAGAGGGTAATAAATACTGACCTGGAGAGTGCAACAAATACTGACCTGGAGATTACAATAACTGCTGACCTGTAGCGGGTAATACATACTGACCTGGAGAGTACAATAAATAGAGACCTGGAGAGTACAATAAATACTGACCTGGAGAGTACAATAAACACTGACATGGGGAGTACAACAAATACTGACCTGGTGAGTAGAATAAATAATGACCTGGAGAGTACAATAAATACTGACGTGGAGAAAACAATAAATACTGATCTGGAGAGTACAATAAATACTGACCTGGAGAGTCCAATAAATACTGACCTTGATAGGGTAATAAATATTGACCTGGAGAGTACAATAAATGCTGACCTGGAGAGTACAATAAATACTGACCTGGAGAGTACAATAAGTACTGACCTGGAGAGGGTAATAAATACTGACCTGGAGAGTACAATAAATACTGACCTGGAGAGTACAATAAATAATGACCTGGAGAGTACAATAAGTACTGATCTGGAGAGTACAATAAACACAGACCTGGAGAGTACAGTAAATAGTGACCTGGAGAGTACAATAAAAACTGACCTGGAGAGTACAATAAATACTGACATGGGGAGTACAATAAATACTGACCTGGAGAGGTTAATAAATACTGACCTGGAGAGAGAAGTAAATACAGACCTGGAGAGTACAATAAATACTGACCTGGAGAGGGTAATAAATACAGACCTGGAGAGTAGCAAAAATACTGACTTGGAGAGTACAATAAATATTGACCTGGAGAGTACAATAAATACTGACCTGGAGAGTACAATAAATACTGACATGGAGAGGGTAATAAATACTGATTGGAGAGTACAATAAGTACTGACCTTGAGAGTACAATAAATACAGACCTGGAGATTACAATAAATACTGACCTTGAGAGTACAATACATACTGACCTGTAGAGTACAATAAATACTGACCTGTAGAGGGTAATACATACTGACCTGGAGAATACAATAAGTACTGACCTGGAGAGTACAATAAATACAGACCTGGAGAGTACAATAATTACTGATCTGGAGAGGGCAATAAATACTGACCTGGTGAGTACAATAAATAGTGACCTGGAGAGTACAATAAATACTGACCTGGAGAGTACAATAAATACTGACATGGGGAGTAAAATAAATACTGACCTTGAGAGTATAATAAATACAGACCTGGAGAGTACAAAAAATACTGCCCTGGAGAGTAGAATAAATAATGAACTGGAGAGTACAATAAATACTGACATGGAGATGGAAATATATACTGACCTGGAGAGTACAATAAATATTGACCTGGAAAGTACAATAAATACTGACCTGGAGAGTACAATAAATACTGACATGGGGAGTACAATAAATATTGACCTGGAGAGGTTAATAAATGCTGACCTGAAGAGATTAGTAAATACAGACCTGGAGAGTACAATAAATATTGACCTGGAGAGGGTAATAAATACAGACCTGGACAGTAGCAAAAATACTGACTTGGAGAGTGCAATAAATATTGACCTGGAGTGTACAATAAATACTGACCTGGAGAGTACAATAAATACTGACCTGGAGAGGGTAATAAATACTGACCTGGAGAGTACAATAAGTACTGACCTCGAGAGTACAATAAATACAGACCTGGAGATTACAATAAATACTGACGTTGAGAGTACAATAAATACAGACCTGGAGAGTACAATAATTACTGATCTGGAGAGGGTAATAAATACTGACCTGGAGAGTACAATAAATAGTGACCTGGAGAGTACAATAAATACTGGCCTGGAGAGTACAATAAATACTGACAAGGGGAGTACAATCAATACTGACCTGGAGAGTACAATAAGTACGGACCTGGAGAGTACAATAAACACAGACATTGTGAGAACAATAAACACTGACCTGGAGAGGACAATAAGTACGGACCTGGAGAGTACAATAAATACTGACCTGGAGAGGGTAATAAATACTGACCTGGAGAGTACAATAAATAGAGACCTGGAGAGTACAATAAATACTGACCTGGAGAGTACAATAAACACTGACAAGGGGAGTACAATCAATACTGACCTGGAGAGTACAATAAGTACGGACCTGGAGAGTACAATAAACACTGACATGGTGAGAACAATAAACACTGACCTGGAGAGTACAATAAGTACGGACCTGGAGACTACAATAAATACTGACCTGGAGAGTACAATAAAAACTGACCTGGAGAGGGAACTAAATACTGACCTGTAGAGTACAATAAATACAGACCCAGAGAGTACAATAAATACTGACCTGGAGAGTACAATGAACAATGACCTGGAGTGTACAATAAATACTGACATGGAGATGGAAATATATACTGACCTGAAGAGTACAATAAATATTGACCTGGAGAGTACAATAAATACTGACCTGGAGAGTACAATAAATACTGACATGGGGAGTACAATAAATACTGACCTGGAGAGGTTAATAAATGCTGACCTGGAGAGAGTAATAAATACAGACCTGGAGAGTACAATAATATTGACCTGGAGAGGGTAATAAATACAGACCTGGACAGTAGCAAAAATACTGACTTGGAGAGTGCAATAAATATTGACCTGGAGAGTACAATAAATACTGACCTGGAGAGTACAATAAATACTGACCTGGAGAGGGTATTAAATACTGACCTGGAGAGTACAATAAGTACTGACCTTGAGAGTACAATAAATACAGACCTGGAGATTACAATAAATACTGACCTTGAGAGTACAATAAATACTGACCTGGAGAGTACAATAAATACTGACATGTAGAGGGTAATACATACTGACCTGGAGAGTACAATAAGTACTGACCTGGAGAGTACAATAAATACTGACCTGGAGAGTACAATAATTACTGATCTGGAGACGGTAATAAATACTGACCTGGAGAGTACAATCAATACTGACCTGGAGAGTACAATAAGTACGGACCTGGAGAGCACAATAAACACTGACATGGTGAGAACAGTAAACACTGACCTGGAGAGTACAATAAGTACGGACCTGGAGAGTACAATAAATACTGACCTGGAGAGGGTAATAAATACTGACCTGGAGAGTACAATAAATAGAGACCTGGAGAGTACAATAAATACTGACCTGGAGAGTACAATAAACACTGACAAGGGGGGTACAATCAATACTTTCCTGGAGAGTACAATAAGTACGGACCTGGAGAGTACAATAAACACTGACATGGTGAGAACAATAAACACTGACCTGGAGAGTACAATAAGTACGGACCTGGAGAGTACAATAAATACTGACCTGGAGAGTACAATAAAAACTGACCTGGAGAGGGAACTAAATACTGACCTGTAGAGTACAATAAATACAGACCCAGAGAGTACAATAAATACTGACCTGGAGAGTACAATGAACAATGACCTGGAGTGTACAATAAATACTGACCTGGTGAGTAGAATAAATAATGACCTGGAGAGTACAATAAATACTGACCTGGAGAAAACAATAAATACTGATCTGGAGAGCACAATAAATACTGACCTGGAGAGTCCAATAAATACTGATCTTGAGAGGGTAATAAATATTGACCTGGAGAGTACAATAAATGCTGACCTGGAGAGTACAATAAATACTGACCTGCAGAGTAAAATAAGTACTGACCTGGAGAGGGTAATAAATACTGACTTGGAGAGCACAATAAATACTGACCTGGAGAGTACAATAAATATAGACCTGGAGAGTACAATAAATACTGACCTGGAGATGGAAATAAATACTGACCTGGAGAGTACAATAAATAGTGACCTGGAGAGTACAATAAATACTGACCTGGAGAGTACAATAAATACTGACCTGGAGAGGGTAATAAATACTGCCCTGGAGAGTACAATAAGTACTGACCTGGAGAGTACAATAAATAATGACCTGGAGAGTACAATAAATACTGCCCTGGAGAGTAGAATAAATAATGACCTGGAGAGTACAATAAATACTGACCTGGAGAAAACAATAAATACTGATCTGGAGAGTACAATAAATACTGATCTGGAGAGTACAATAAATAGTGACCTGGAGAGTACAATAAATACTGACCTGGAGCAGGTAATAAATACTGACCTGCGGAGTACAATAAATGCAGACCTGGAGAGTACAATAAATACTGACCTGGAGAGTACAATAAATACTGAATTGGAGAGTACAATAAATACTGACCTGGAGAGGGTAATAAATACTGACCTGGAGAGTGCAACAAATACTGACCTGGAGATTACAATAACTGCTGACCTGTAGCGGGTAATACATACTGACCTGGAGAGTACAATAAATAGAGACCTGGAGAGTACAATAAATACTGACCTGGAGAGTACAATAAACACTGACATGGGGAGTACAACAAATACTGACCTGGTGAGTAGAATAAATAATGACCTGGAGAGTACAATAAATACTGACGTGGAGAAAACAATAAATACTGATCTGGAGAGTACAATAAATACTGACCTGGAGAGTCCAATAAATACTGACCTTGAGAGGGTAATAAATATTGACCTGGAGAGTACAATAAATGCTGACCTGGAGAGTACAATAAATACTGACCTGGAGAGTACAATAAGTACTGACCTGGAGAGGGTAATAAATACTGACCTGGAGAGTACAATAAATACTGACCTGGAGAGTACAATAAATAATGACCTGGAGAGTACAATAAGTACTGATCTGGAGAGTACAATAAACACAGACCTGGAGAGTACAGTAAATAGTGACCTGGAGAGTACAATAAAAACTGACCTGGAGAGTACAATAAATACTGACATGGGGAGTACAATAAATACTGACCTGGAGAGGTTAATAAATACTGACCTGGAGAGAGAAGTAAATACAGACCTGGAGAGTACAATAAATACTGACCTGGAGAGGGTAATAAATACAGACCTGGAGAGTAGCAAAAATACTGACTTGGAGAGTACAATAAATATTGACCTGGAGAGTACAATAAATACTGACCTGGAGAGTACAATAAATACTGACATGGAGAGGGTAATAAATACTGATTGGAGAGTACAATAAGTACTGACCTTGAGAGTACAATAAATACAGACCTGGAGATTACAATAAATACTGACCTTGAGAGTACAATACATACTGACCTGTAGAGTACAATAAATACTGACCTGTAGAGGGTAATACATACTGACCTGGAGAATACAATAAGTACTGACCTGGAGAGTACAATAAATACAGACCTGGAGAGTACAATAATTACTGATCTGGAGAGGGCAATAAATACTGACCTGGTGAGTACAATAAATAGTGACCTGGAGAGTACAATAAATACTGACCTGGAGAGTACAATAAATACTGACATGGGGAGTAAAATAAATACTGACCTTGAGAGTATAATAAATACAGACCTGGAGAGTACAAAAAATACTGCCCTGGAGAGTAGAATAAATAATGAACTGGAGAGTACAATAAATACTGACATGGAGATGGAAATATATACTGACCTGGAGAGTACAATAAATATTGACCTGGAAAGTACAATAAATACTGACCTGGAGAGTACAATAAATACTGACATGGGGAGTACAATAAATATTGACCTGGAGAGGTTAATAAATGCTGACCTGGAGAGATTAGTAAATACAGACCTGGAGAGTACAATAAATATTGACCTGGAGAGGGTAATAAATACAGACCTGGACAGTAGCAAAAATACTGACTTGGAGAGTGCAATAAATATTGACCTGGAGTGTACAATAAATACTGACCTGGAGAGTACAATAAATACTGACCTGGAGAGGGTAATAAATACTGACCTGGAGAGTACAATAAGTACTGACCTCGAGAGTACAATAAATACAGACCTGGAGATTACAATAAATACTGACGTTGAGAGTACAATAAATACAGACCTGGAGAGTACAATAATTACTGATCTGGAGAGGGTAATAAATACTGACCTGGAGAGTACAATAAATAGTGACCTGGAGAGTACAATAAATACTGGCCTGGAGAGTACAATAAATACTGACAAGGGGAGTACAATCAATACTGACCTGGAGAGTACAATAAGTACGGACCTGGAGAGTACAATAAACACAGACATTGTGAGAACAATAAACACTGACCTGGAGAGGACAATAAGTACGGACCTGGAGAGTACAATAAATACTGACCTGGAGAGGGTAATAAATACTGACCTGGAGAGTACAATAAATAGAGACCTGGAGAGTACAATAAATACTGACCTGGAGAGTACAATAAACACTGACAAGGGGAGTACAATCAATACTGACCTGGAGAGTACAATAAGTACGGACCTGGAGAGTACAATAAACACTGACATGGTGAGAACAATAAACACTGACCTGGAGAGTACAATAAGTACGGACCTGGAGACTACAATAAATACTGACCTGGAGAGTACAATAAAAACTGACCTGGAGAGGGAACTAAATACTGACCTGTAGAGTACAATAAATACAGACCCAGAGAGTACAATAAATACTGACCTGGAGAGTACAATGAACAATGACCTGGAGTGTACAATAAATACTGACCTGGTGAGTAGAATAAATAATGACCTGGAGAGTACAATAAATACTGACCTGGAGAAAACAATAAATACTGATCTGGAGAGTACAATAAATACTGACCTGGAGAGTCCAATAAATACTGACCTTGAGAGGGTAATAAATATTGACCTGGAGAGTACAATAAATGCTGACCTGGAGAGTACAATAAATACTGACCTGCAGAGTACAATAAGTACTGACCTGGAGAGGGTAATAAATACTGACTTGGAGAGCACAATAAATACTGACCTGGAGAGTACAATAAATAATGACCTGGAGAGTACAATAAGTACTGACCTGGAGAGTACAATAAATATAGACCTGGAGAGTACAATAAATGCTGACCTGGAGATGGAAATAAATACTGACCTTGAGAGTACAATAAATACAGACCTGGAGATTACAATAAATACTGACCTTGAGAGTACAATAAATACTGACCTGGAGAGTAGAATAAATACTGACCTGTAGAGGGTAATACATACTGACCTGGAGAGTACAATAAGTACTGACCTGGAGAGTACAATAAATACAGACCTGGAGAGGACAATAATTACTTATCTGGAGAGGTTAATAAATACTGACCTGGAGAGTACAATAAATAGTGACCTGGAGAGTAAAATAAATACTGACCTGGAGAGTACAATAAATACTGACCAGGAGAGGGTAATATATACAGACCTGGAGAGTAGCAAAAATACTGACTTGGAGAGTACAATAAATATTGACCTGGAGAGTACAATAAATACTGACCAGGAGAGGGTAATAAATACTGACCTGGAGAGTACAATAAGTACTGACCTTGAGAGTACAATAAATACAGACCTGGAGATTACAATAAATACTGACCTTGAGAGTACAATAAATACTGACCTGGAGAGTACAATAAATACTGACATGTAGAGGATAATACATACTGACCTGGAGAGTACAATAAGGACTGACCTGGAGAGTACAATATATACAGACCTGGAGAGTACAATAATTACTGATCTGGAGAGGGTAATAAATACTGACCTGGAGAGTACAATAAATAGTGACCTGGAGAGTACAATAAATACTGACCTGGAGAGTAGAATAAATACTGACCTGGAGAGTACAATAAATACTGACATGTAGAGGATAATACATACTGACCTGGAGAGTACAATAAGGACTGACCTGGAGAGTACAATATATACAGACCTGGAGAGCACAATAAATACTGACCTGGAGAGGGTAATAAATACTGACATGGAGAGTAAAATAAATAGAGACCTGGAGAATACAATAAATACTGACCTGGAGAGTAGAATAAATACTGACCTGTAGAGGGTAATACATTCTGACCTGGAGAGTACAATAAGTATTGACCTGGAGAGTACAATAAATACAGACCTGGAGAGGACAATAATTACTGATCTGGAGAGGGTAATAAATACTGACCTGGAGAGTACAATAAATAGTGACCTGGAAGTACAATAAATACTGACCTGGAGAGTACAATAAATACTGACCTGGAGAGGGTAATATATACAGACCTGGAGAGTAGCAAAAATACTGACTTGGAGAATACAATAAATATTGACCTGGAGAGTACAATAAATACTGAACTGGAGAGGGTAATAAATACTGATATGGAGAGAGTAATAAATACTGATCTGGAGAGTACAATAAATACTGACCTGGAGAGTACAATAAATACTGACCTGGGGAGTAAAATAAATACTGACCTGGAGAGGGTAATAAATACTGACCTAGAGATAGTAATAAATACTGACCTGGAGAGTAAAATAAATACTGACCTGGAGAATACAATAAATACTGACCTGGAAAGGGTAATAAATACTGACCTAGAGTGTATAATAAATAGTGACCTGGAGAGTGCAATAAATACTGATCTGGAGAGTTCAATAAATACCGACTTGGAGTCTTCAATAAATAGTAACCAAGAGAGTACAATAAATACTGACCTAGAGGGTACAATAAATACTGACCTGGAGAGGGCAATATATACTGACCTGGAGAGTACAATAAATACTGACCCTGAGAGGGCAATAAATACTGACCTGGAGAGTACAATAAATACTGACCAGGAGAGTACAATAAATACTGACCTGGAGAGTACAATAAATACTGACCTAGAGAGGGTAATAAATATATTAATTGGATAGGGTAATAAATACTGACCTGGAGAGTACAATAAATACTGACCTGGAGAGTACAATAAATACTGACCTGGAGAGGGTTATAAATACTGATCAGGAGAGGATAATAAATACTGATCTGGAGTGTACAATAAATACTGACCTGGAGAGTACAATAAAAACTGACCTGGAGAATACATTAAATGCTGACCTGGATAGGACAATAAATACTGACCTGGAGAGTACATTAAATACTGACCAGAAGAGTACAATAAATACTGACCTGGAGAGTAAAATAAATACTGACCTGGAGAGGGTAATAAATACTGTCCTGGAGAGTGCAATAAATACTGACCAGGAGAGTACAATAAATAATGACCTGGAGAGTACAATAAATACTGCCCTGGAGAGTAGAATAAATAATGACCTGGAGAATACAATAAATACTGACCTGGAGAGTACAATAAATACTGACCTGGTGAATAGAATAAATAATGACCTGGAGAGTACAATAAATACATACCTGGAGAAAACAATAAATACTGCTCTGGAGAGTACAATAAGTACTGACCTGGAGAGTACAATAAATACTGACCTGGAGAGGGTGATAAATACTGACCTGGAGAGTAAAATACATGCTGACTGGAGTGTACAATAAATACTGACCTGGAGAGTAGAATAAATAATGATCCGGAGAGTATAATAAATACTGACCTGGTGAGTAGAATAAATAATGAACTGGAGAGTACAATAAATACTGACCTGGAGAAAACAATAAATACTGATCTGGAGAGTACAATAAATACTGACCTGGAGAGTACATTAAATACTGACCTGGAGTGGGTAATAAATACTGACCTGGATAGTAAAATAAATGCTGACCTGGAGAGTACAATAAATACCGACCTGGAGAGTATAATAAATACTGACCTGGAGAGGGAAATAAATACTGACCTGGAGAGTACAATAAATGCAGACCGGGAGAGCACAATAAATACTGATTTGGAGAGGGTAATAAATACTGACCTGGGAGTACAATAAATACAAACCTGGAGAGGGCAATAAATACTAACCTGGAAAGTACAATAAATACTGACCAGGAGAGTACAATAAATACTGACCTGGAGAGTACAATAAATAATAACCTGGAGAGTACAATAAATACAGCCCTGGAGAGTAGAATGAATAATGACCTGGAGAGTACAATAAATACTGACCTGGAGAGAACAATAAATATTGATCTGGAGAGTACAATAAATACTGACCTAGAGAGGGTAATAAATACTGACCTAGATAGGGTAATAAATACTGAGCTGGTGAGTACAATAAATACTGACCTGGAGAGTACAATAAATACTGACCTGGAGTGTACAATAAATACTGACCTAGAGAGTGTAAAAAATACTGTCCTGGAGAGAACAATGAATACTGATCTGGAGAGTACAATAAATACTGACCTGGAGAGTACAATTAATACGAACCTGGATGGGTAGTAAATACTGACATGGAGAGTACCATAAATGCAGATCTGGAGAGCACAATAAATACTGATCTGGAGAGGGTAATAAACACTGACCTGGAGATTACAATAAATACTGACCTGGGAGTGCAATAAATACTCACCTGGAGAGGGCAATAAATACTAACCTGGAGAGTACAATAAATACTGACCTGGAGAATGCAATAAATGCTGACCTGGATATGACAATAAATACTGACCTGGAGAGCACATTAAATACTGACCTGAAGAGTACAATAAATACTGACCTGGAGAGTACAATAAATACTGACCTGGAGAGGGTAATAAATACTGACCTGGAGAGTGCAATAAAAACTGACCAGGAGAGTACAATAAATAATGACCTGGAGAGTACAATAATTAGTGATCTGGAGAGGTTAATATATACTGACCTGGAGAATACAATAAATAGTGACCTGGAGAGTACAATAAATACTGACCTGGAGAGTACAATAAATACTGACATGGGGAGTACATTAATACTGACCTTGAGAGTTCAATAAATACAGACCTGGAGAGTACAATAAATACTGCCCTGGAGAGTAGAATAAATAATGACCTGGAAAGTACAATACATACTGACATGGAGATGGAAATATATACTGACCTGAAGAGTACAATAAATAGTGACCTGGAGAGTACAATAAGTACTGACCTGGAGAGTACAATAAATACTGACATGGGGAGTACAATAAATACTGACCTGGAGAGGTTAAGAAAAGCTGACCTGGAGAGAGTAGTAAATACAGACCTGGAGAGTACAATAAATATTGACCTGGAGAGGGTAATAAATACAGACCTGAAGAGTAGCAAAAATACTGACTTGGAGAGTGCAATAAATATTGACCTGGAGAGTACAATAAATACTGACCTGGAGAGTATAATAAATACTGACCTGGAGAGGGTAATAAATACTGACCTGGAGAGTAGAATAAGTACTGACCTTGAGAGTACAATAAATACAGACCAGGAGATTACAATAAATACTGACCTTGAGAGTACAATAAATACTGACCTGGAGAGTACAATAAATACTGACCTGTAGAGGGTAATACATACTGACCTGGAGAGTACAATAAGTACTGACCTGGAGAGTACAATAAATACAGACCTGGAGAGTACAATAATTACTGATCTGGAGAGGGTAATAAATACTGACCTGTAGAGTACAAGAAATAGTGACCTGGAGAGTACAATAAATACTGACCTGGAGAGTACAATAAATACTGACATGGGGAGTACAATAAATACTGACCTTGAGAGCACAATAAATACAGACCTGGAGATTACAATAAATACTGACCTGTAGAGGGTAATAAATACTGACCTGGAGAGTACAATAAATAGAGACCTGGAGAGTACAGTAAATACTGACCTGGAGAGTACAATAAATACTGACCTGGAGAGGACAATAAATACTGACCTGGAGAGTGCAATAAATACTGACCTGGAGAGAGTAATAAATACGGACCTGGAGAGTACAATAAATACTGACCTGGAGAGTACAATAAATACTGACCTGGAGAGAACAATAAATACTGACCTGGAGAGGGTAATAAATACTGACCTGGAGAGTACAATAAGTACTGACCTTGGGAGTACAATAAATACAGACCTGGTGATTACAATAAATACTCACCTTGAGAGTACAATAAATGCTGACCTGGAGAGTAGAATAAATACTGACCTGTAGAGGATAATACATACTGACCGGGAGAGTACAATATGTACTGACCTGGAGAGTACAATAAATACTGACCTGGAGAGTACAATAAATACTGACCTGGAGAGGGTAATATATACAGACCTGGAGAGTAGCAAAAATACTGACTTGGAGAGTACAATAAATATTGACCTGGAGAGTACAATAAATACTGAACTGGAGAGGGTAATAAATACTGATATGGAGAGAGTAATAAATACTGATCTGGAGAGTACAATAAATACTGACCTGGAGAGTACAATAAATACTGACCTGGGGAGTAAAATAAATACTGACCTGGAGAGGGTAATAAATACTGACCTAGAGAGGGTAATAAATACTGACCTGTAGAGTAAAATAAATACTGACCTGGAGAATACAATAAATACTGACCTGGAAAGGGTAATAAATACTGACCTGGAGAGTATAATAAATAGTGACCTGGAGAGTGCAATAAATACTGAGCTGGAGAGTTCAATAAATACCGACTTGGAGTCTTCAATAAATACTGACCTAGAGAGTACAATAAATACTGACCTAGTGGGTACAATAAATACTGACCCGGAGAGGGCAATAAATACTGACCTGGAGATTACAATAAATACTGACCAGGAGAGTACAATAAATACTGACCCGGAGAGTACAATAAATACTGACCTAGAGAGGGTAATAAATATATTACCTGGATAGGGTAATAAATACTGACCTGGAGAGTACAATAAATACTGACCTGGAGAGTACAATAAATACTGAACTGGAGAGGGTTATAAATACTGATCAGGAGACGATAATAAATACTGATCTGGAGTGTACAATAAATACTGACCTGGAGAGTACAATAAATACTGACCTGGGGAGTAAAATAAATACTGACCTGGAGAGGGTAATAAATACTGACCTGGAGAGTATAATAAATAGTGCCTTGGAGAGTGCAATAATTACTGAGCTGTAGTGTTCAATAAATACTGACCTGGAGTCTACAATAAACACTGACCTGGAGAGTACAATAAATACTGACCTAGAGGGTACAATAAATACTGACCTGGAGAGGGCAATAAATACTGACCTGGAGAGTATAATAAATACTGAACTGGAGAGGGCAATAAATACTGACCTGGAGAGTACATTAAATACTGACCAGTAGAGTACAATAAATACTGACCTGGAGAGTACAATAAATTCTGACCTAGAGAGGGTAATAAATACTGGCCTGGAGAATAAATTAAATACTGACCTGGAGAGTACAATAAATACTGACCTGGAGAGTACAATAAATAATGACCTGGAGTGTACAATAAATACTGACCTGGGAAGTAAAATAAATACTGATCTGGAGAGTGCAATAAATACTGAGCTGGAGTGTTCAATAAATACTGACCAGGAGAGCACAATAAATTCTGACCTGGAGAGAGCAATGAATACTGACCTGGAGAGTAGGATAAATAATGATATGGAGAGTACAATAAATACTGACCTGGTGAGTAGAATAAATAGTGACCTGGAGAGTATAATAAATAGTGACCTGGAGAGTGCAATAAATACTGAGCTGGAGAGTACATTAAATACTGACCTGCAGAGGGCAATAAATGCTGACCTGGAGAGTACAATAAATACGAACCTGGATGGGTAGTAAATACTGACATGGAGAGTAAATAAATGCAGATCTGGAGAGCACAATAAATACTGACCTGGAGAGGGTAATAAACACTGACCTGGAGATTACAATAAATACTAACCTGGGAGTGCAATAAAAACTCACCTGGAGAGGGCAATAAATACTAACCTGGAGAGTACAATAAATACTGACCTGGAGACTACAGTAAATGCTGACCTGGATAGGACAATAAATACTGACCTGGAGAGTACATTAAATACTGACCTGAAGAGTACAATAAATACTGACCTGGAGAGTACAATATATACTGACCTGGAGAGGGTAATAAATACTGACCTGGAGAGTGCAATAAATACTGACCAGGAGAGTACAATAAATAATGACCTGGAGAGTACAATAAATACTGCCCTGGAGAGTAGAATAAATAATGACCTGCAGAGTACAATAAGTACTGACCTGGAGAGCGTAATAAATACTGGCCTGGAGAGGGTAATAAATACTGACCTGGAGAGTAGAATAAATAATGATCTGGAGAGTACAATAAATATTGACCTGATGAGTAGAATAATTAATAACCTGGAGAGTACAATAAATACTGACCTGGAGAAAACAATAAATACTGATCTGGAGAGTACAATAAATACTGACCTGGAGAGTACAATAAATACTGACCTGGAGAGTACAATAAATACTGACCTGGAGAGGGTAATAAATACTGACCTGGAGAGTATAATAAATAGTGACTTGGAGAGTGCAATAATTCCTGAGCTGTAGTGTTCAATAAATACTGACCTGGAGTCTGCAATAAACACTGACCTGGAGAGTACAATAAATACTGACCTAGAGGGTACAATAAATACTGACCTGGAGAGGGCAATAAATACTGACCTGGAGAGTACAATAAATACTGAACTGGAGAGGGCAATAAATACTGACCTGGAGAGTACATTAAATACTGACCAGGAGAATACAATAAATACTGACCTGGAGAGTACAATAAATTCTGAACTAGAGAGGGTAATAAATACTGGCCTGGAGAATAAATTAAATACTGACCTGTAGAGTACAATAAATACTGACCTGGAGAGTACAATAAACAATGACCTGGAGTGTACAATAAATACTGACCTGGAGAGGGTAAAAAATACTGACCTGGAGAGAACAATAAATACTGATCTGGAGAGTACAATAAATACTGACCTGGAGAGTACAATAAATACTGACCTGGGAAGTAAAATAAATACTGATCTGGAGAGTGCAATAAATACTGAGCTGGAGTGTTCAATAAAAACTGACCAGGAGAGCACAATAAATTCTTACCTGGAGCAATGAATACTGACCTGGAGAGTAGGATAAATAATGATCTGGAGAGTACAATAAATACTGACCTGGTGAGTAGAATAAATAGTGACCTGGAGAGTATAATAAATAGTGACCTGGAGAGTGCAATAAATACTGAGCTGGAGAGTACATTAAATACTGACATGCAGAGGGCAATAAATGCTGACCTGGAGAGTACAATAAATACGAACCTGGATGGGTAGTAAATACTGACATGGAGAGTAAATAAATGCAGATCTGGAGAGCACAATAAATACTGACCTGGAGAGGGTAATAAACACTGACCTGGAGATTACAATAAATACTAACCTGGGAGTGCAATAAATACTCACCTGGAGAGGGCAATAAATACTAACCTGGAGAGTACAATAAATACTGACCTGGAGAATACAGTAAATGCTGACCTGGATAGGACAATAAATACTGACCTGGAGAGTAGAATAAATAATGACCTGGAGAGTACAATAAATACTGCCCTGGAGAGTAGAATAAATAATGACCTGGAGAGTACAATAAACACTGACCTGGAGAGTCCAATGAATACTGACCTGGAGAGTAGAATAAGTAACGATCTGGAGAGTACAATAAATACTGACCTGGTGAGTAGAATAAATAGTGACCTGGAGAGTAGAATAAATAGTGACCTGGAGAGTGCAATACATACTGAGCTGGAGTGTTCAATAAATACTGACTTGGAGTCTACAAAAAAGAATGACCTGGAGAGTACAATAAATACTGACCTAGAGGGTACAATGAATACTGACCGGGAGAGGGCAATAAATACTGAACTGGAGAGTACAATAAATACTGACCTGGAGAGGGCAATAAATACTGACCTGGAGAGTACAATAAATACTGACATGGAGAGTACAACAAATACTGACCTAGAGAGGGTAATAAATACTGACCTAGATAGGGTAATAAATACTGACCTGGAGAGTACAATAAATACTGGACTGGAGAGTACAATAAATAATGACCTGGAGTGTACAATAAATACTGACCTAGAGAGGGTAAGAAATATTGACCTGGAGAGAACAATAAATACTGATCTGGAGAGTACAATAAATACTGACCTGGAGAGTACAATAAATACGAACCTGGATGGGTAGTAAATACTGACAAGGAGAGTACAATAAATGCAGATCTGGAGAGCACAATAAATACTTACCTGGAGAGGGTAATAAACACTGACCTGGAGATTACAATAAATACTGACCTGGGAGTGCAATAAATACTCACCTGCAGAGGGCAATAAATACTAACCTGGAGAGGGTAATAAATACTGACCTGGAGAGTGCAATAAATACTGACCAGGAGAGTACAATAAATAATGACCTAGAGAGTACAATAAATACTGCCCTGGAGAGTAGAATAAATAATGACCTGGAGAATACAATAAATACTGACCTGGAGAGTGCAATAAATAATGAGCTGGACTGTTCAATAAATACTGACTTGGAGTCTACAATAAACACTGACCTGGAGAGGGCAATAAATACATACCTGGAGAGTACAATAAATACTGACCAGGGGAGTACAATAAATACTGACCTGGAGAGTACAATGAATACTGACCTGGAGAGTAGAATAAATAATGATCTGGAGAGTACAATAAATACTGACCTGGTGAGTAGAATAAATAATGACCTGGAGAGTACAATAAATACTGACCTGAAGAAAACAATAAATACTGATCTGGAGAGTACAATAAGTACTGACCTGGAGAGTACAATAAATACTGACCTGGAGAGGGTGATAAATACTGACCTGGAGAGTAAAATAAATGCTGACTGGAGTGTACAATAAATAGTGACCTGGAGAGTAGAATAAATAATGATCTGGAGAGTACAATAAATACTGACCTGGTGAGTAGAATAAATAATGAACTGGAGAGTACAATAAATAATGACCTGGAGAAAACAATAAATACTGATCTGGAGAGTACAATAAATACTGACCTGGAGAGTACAATAAATACTGACCTGGTTGAGTACAATAAATACTGACCTGGAGAGGGTAATAAATACTGACCTAGATAGGGTAATAAATACAGACCTGGAGAGTACAATAAGTACTATACCTTGAGAGTACAATAAATACAGACCTGGAGATTACAATAAATACTGACCTTGAGATTACAATAAATACTGACCTGGGAGTGCAATAAATACTCACCTGGAGAGGGCAATAAATACAAACCTGGAGATTACAATAAATACTGACCTGGAGAATACAAAAAATGCTGACCTGGATAGGACAATAAATACTGACCTGGAGAGTACATTAAATACTGACCTGAAGAGTACAATAAATACTGACCTGGAGAGTACAATAAATACTGACCTGGAGTGGGTAATAAATACTGACCTGGAGAGTGCAATAAATACTGACCAGGAGAATACAATAAATAATGAGCTGGAGAGTACAATAAATACTGCCCTGGAGAGTAGAATAAATAATGACCTGGAGAGTACAATAAATATTGACCTGGAGGCGGTAATAAATACTGACCTGGAGAGGGTAATAAATACTGACCTAGAGAGTAAAATAAATACTGACCTGGAGAATACAATAAATTCTGACCTGGAGAGGGTAATAAATACTGACCTGGAGATGTATAATAAATAGTGACCTGGAGAGTACAATAAATACTGAGCTGGAGTGTTCAATAAATACTGACTTGGAGTCCACAATAAACACTGACCTGGAGAGTACAATAAATACTGACCTAGAGGGTACAATAAATACTGACCTAGAGAGTACAATAAATACTGACCTGGAAAGTGCAATGAATACTGACCTGGAGAGTAGAATAAATAATGATCTGTTGAATACAATAAATACTGACCTGGTGAGTAGAATAAATAGTGACCTGGAGAGTATAATAAATAGTGACCTGGAGAGTGCAATACATACTGAGCTGGAGTGTTCAATAAATACTGACTTGGAGTCTACATAAAAGAATGACCTGGAGAGTACAATAAATACTGACCTAGAGGGTACAATGAATACTGAACGGGAGAGGGCAATAAATACTGAACTGGAGAGTACAATAAATACTGACCTGGAGAGTACAATAAATACTGACCTGGAGAGGGTAATAAATACTGACCTGGAGAGTAGAATAAATAATGATCTGGAGAGTACAATAAATACTGACCTGGTGAGTAGAATAAATAATGACCTGGAGAGTACAATAAATACTGACCTGGAGAAAACAATAAATACTGATCTGGAGAGTACAATAAGTACTGACCAGGAGAATACAATAAATACTGACCTGGAGAGGGTAATAAATACTGACCTGGAGAGTAAAATAAATGCTGACTGGAGTGTACAATAAATACTGACCTGAAGAATAGAATAAATAATGATCTGGAGAGTACAATAAATACTGACCTGGTGAGTAGAATAAATAATGAACTGGAGAGTACAATAAATACTGACCTGGAGAAAACAATAAATACTGATCTGGAGAGTACAATAAATACTGACCTGGAGAGTACAATAAATACTGACCTGGAGTGGGTAATAAATACTGAACTGGATAGTGAAATAAATGCTGAATTTTAGAGTACAATAAATACTGACCTGGAGAGTACAATAAATACTGACCTGGAGAGGGAAATAAATACTGACCTGGAGAGTACAATAAATGCAGACCGGGAGAGCACAATAAATACTGATTTGGAGAGGGTAATAAATACTGACCTGGGAGTAAATAATTACAAACCTGGAGAGGGCAATAAATACTAACCTGGAAAGTACAATAAATACTGACCAGGAGAGTACAATAAATACTGACCTGGATAGGGCAATAAATACTGACCTGGAGAGTACATTAAATACTGACCTGGAGAGTACAATAAATACTGAACTGGAGAGTACAATAAATAATAACCTGAGGAGTACAATAAATACTGCCCTTGAGAGTAGAATAAATAATGACCTGGAGAGTACAATAAATACTGGCCTGGAGAGAACAATAAATATTGATCTGGAGAGTACAATAAATACTGAACTGGAGAGTACAATAAATACTAACCTGGAGAGGGTAATAAATACTGACCTGGAGAGTACAATAAATAATGACCTGGAGAGGACATTAAATACTGCCCTGGAGAGTAGAATAAATAATGACCTGGAGAGTACAATAAATACTGACCTGGAGAGTACAATAAATACTGACCTGGAGAGTACAATAAATACTGACCTGGAGAGGGCAATAAATACTGACCTGGAGAGTGCAATAAATACTGACCTGGAGAGGGCAATAAATACATACGTGGAGAGTACAATAAATACTGACCAGGAAAGTACAATAAATACTGACCTGGAGAGGGTAATAAATACTGACCTGGAGAGTAGAATAAATAATGATCTGAAGAGTACAATAAATATTGACCTGGTGAGTAGAATAATTAATGACCTGGAGAGTACAATAAATACTGACCTGGAGAAAACAATAAATACTGATCTGGAGAGTACAATAAATACTGACCTGGAAAGTACAATAAATACTGACCAGGAGAGGGTAATAAATACTGACCTGGATAGTAAAATAAATGCTGACCTGGAGAGTACAATAAATACTGACCTGGAGAGTACAATAAATACTGACCTGGAGAGTACAATAAATACTGACCTGGAGAGTACAATAAGTACTGACCTGGAAAGGGTAATAAATAATGACATGGAGAGTACAATAAATACTGATCTGGAGAGTACAATAAATAATGACTTGGAGAGGACAATAAAATCTGCCCTGGAGAGTAGAATAAATAAGGACCTGGAGAGTACAATAAATACTGCCCTGGAGAGTAGAATATATAATGACCTGGAGAGTACAATAAATACTGACCTGGAGAGTGCAATGAATACTGACGTGGAGAGTAGAATAAGTAATGATCTGGAGAGTACAATAATTACTGACCTGGTGAGTAGAATAAATAGTGACCTGGACAGTGCAATAAATACTGAGCTGGAGTGTGCAATAAATACTGACTTGGAGTCTACAAAAAACACTGACCTGGAGAGTATAATAAATACTGACCTAGACGGTACAATGAATACTGACCGGGAGAGGGCAATAAATACTGAACTGGAGAGTACAATAAATACTGACCTGGAGAGGGCAATAAATACTGACCTGGAGAGTACAATAAATACTGACCAGGAGAGTACAATAAATACTGACCTAGAGAGGGTAATAAATACTGACCTAGATAGGGTAATAAATACTGACCTGGAGAGTACAATAAATACTGACCTGGAGAGTACAATAAATACTGACCTGGAGAGTACAATAAATAATGACCTGGAGTGTACAATAAATACTGACCTAGAGAGGGTAAAAAATACTGATCTGGAGAGAACAATAAATACTGACCTGGAGAGTACAATAAATACTGACCTGGAGAGTACAATAAATACGTACCTGGATGGGTAGTAAATACTGACAAGGAGAGTACAATAAATGCAGATCTAGAGTGCACAATAAATACTGACCTGGAGAGGGTAATAAACACTGTCCTGGAGATTACAATAAATACTGACCTGGGAGTGCAATAAATACTCACCTGCAGAATACAATAAATACTGACCTGGAGAATACAATAAATGCTGACCTGGATAGGACAATAAATACTGACCTGGAGAGTACATTAAATACTGACCTGAAGAGTACAATAAATACTGACCTGGAGAGTACAATAAATACTGACCTGGAGAGGGTAATAAATACTGACCTGGAGAGTGCAATAAATACTGCCCTGGAGAGTAGAATAAACACTGACCTGGAGATTACAATAAATACTGACCTGGGAGTGCAATAAATACTCACCTGCAGAATACAATAAATACTGACCTGGAGAATACAATAAATGCTGACCTGGATAGGACAATAAATACTGACCTGGAGAGTACATTAAATACTGACCTGAAGAGTACAATAAATACTGACCTGGAGAGTACAAGAAATACTGACCTGGAGAGGGTAATAAATATTGACCTGGAGAGTGCAATAAATACTGCCCTGGAGAGTAGAATAAACACTGACCTGGAGATTACAATAAATACTGACCTGGGAGTGCAATAAATACTCACCTGCAGAATACAATAAATACTGACCTGGAGAATACAATAAATGCTGACCTGGATAGGACAATAAATACTGACCTGGAGTGTTCAATAAATACTGACTTGGAGTCTACAATAAACACTGACCTGGAGAGTACAATAAATACTGACCTAGAGGGTACAATAAATACTGACCTGGAGAGGGCAATAAATACTGACCTGGAGAGTACAATAAATACTGACCTGGAGAGGGCAATAAGTACATACCTGGAGAGTGCAATAAATACTGACCAGGAGAGTACAATAAATACTGACCTGGAGAGTACAATGAATACTGACCTGGAGAGTAGAATAAATAATGATCTGGAGAGTACAATAAATACTGACCTGGTGAGTAGAATAAATAATGACCTGGAGAGTACAATAAATACTGAGCTGGAGAAAACAATAAATACTGACCTGGAGAGTACAATAAATACTGACCTGGAGAGTACAATAAATACTGACCTGGAGAGTACAATAAATAATGACCTGGAGTGTACAATAAATACTGACCTAGAGAGGGTAAAAAATACTGACCTGGAGAGAACAATAAATACTGATCTGGAGAGTACAATAAATACGAACCTGGATGGGTAGTAAATACTGACAAGGAGAGTAAAATAAATGCAGATCTGGAGAGCACAATAAATACTGACCTGGAGAGGGTAATAAACACTGACCTGGAGATTACAATAAATACTGACCTGGGAGTGCAATAAATACTCACCTGGAGAGGGCAATAAATAAAACCTGGAGATTACAATAAATACTGACCTGGAGAATACAAAAAATGCTGACCTGGATAGGACAATAAATACTGACCTGGAGAGTACATTAAATACTGACCTGAAGAGTACAATAAATACTGACCTGGAGAGTACAATAAATACTGACCTGGAGAGGGTAATAAATACTGACCTGGGGAGTAGAATAAATAATGATCTGGAGAGTACAATAAATATTGACCTGGTGAGTAGAATAATTAATGACCTGGAGAGTACAATAAATACTGACCTGGAGAAAACAATAAATACTGATCTGGAGAGTACAATAAATACTGACCTGGAGAGTACAATAAATACTGACCTGGAGAGGGTAATAAATACTGACCTGGATAGTAAAATAAATGCTGACCTGGAGAGTACAAAAAATACTGACCTGGAGAGTACAATAAATACTGACCTGGAGAGTACAATAAATACTGATCTGGAGAGTACAATAAATAATGACCTGGAGAGGACAATAAAAACTGCCCTGGAGAGTAGAATAAATAATGACCTGGAGAGTACAATAAATACTGCTCTGGAGAGTAGAATAAATAATGACCTGGAGAGTACAATAAATACTGACCTGGAGAGTGCAATGAATACTGACGTGGAGAGTAGAATAAGTAATGATCTGGAGAGTACAATAATTACTGACCTGGTGAGTAGAATAAATAGTGACCTGGAGAGTGCAATAAATACTGAGCTGGAGTGTTCAATAAATACTGACTTGGAGTCTACAAAAAACACTGACCTGGAGAGCATAATAAATACTGACCTAGACGGTACAATGAATACTGACCGGGAGAGGGCAATAAATACTGAACTGGAGAGTACAATAAATACTGACCTGGAGAGGGCAATAAATACTGACCTGGAGAGTACAATAAATACTGACCAGGAGAGTACAATAAATACTGACCTGGAGAGTACAATAAATACTGACCTGGAGAGGGTAATAAATACTGACCTGGATAGTAAAATAAATGCTGACCTGGAGAGTACAAAAAATACTGACCTGGAGAGTACAATAAATACTGACCTGGAGAGTACAATAAATACTGATCTGGAGAGTACAATAAATAATGACCTGGAGAGGACAATAAAAACTGCCCTGGAGAGTAGAATAAATAATGACCTGGAGAGTACAATAAATACTGCTCTGGAGAGTAGAATAAATAATGACCTGGAGAGTACAATAAATACTGACCTGGAGAGTGCAATGAATACTGACGTGGAGAGTAGAATAAGTAATGATCTGGAGAGTACAATAATTACTGACCTGGTGAGTAGAATAAATAGTGACCTGGAGAGTGCAATAAATACTGAGCTGGAGTGTTCAATAAATACTGACTTGGAGTCTACAAAAAACACTGACCTGGAGAGCATAATAAATACTGACCTAGACGGTACAATGAATACTGACCGGGAGAGGGCAATAAATACTGAACTGGAGAGTACAATAAATACTGACCTGGAGAGGGCAATAAATACTGACCTGGAGAGTACAATAAATACTGACCAGGAGAGTACAATAAATACTGACCTGGAGAGTACAATAAATACTGACTTAGAGAGGGTAATAAATACTGACCTAGATAGGGTAATAAATACTGACCTGGAGAGTACAATAAATACTGACCTGGAGAGTACAATAAATACTGACCTGGAGAGTACAATAAATAATGACCTGGAGTGTACAATAAATACTGACCTAGAGAGGGTAAAAAATACTGAGCTGGAGAGAACAATAAATACTGATCTGGAGAGTACAATAAATACTGACCTGGAGAGTACAATAAATACGAACCTGGATGGGTAGTAAATACTGACAAGGAGAGTACAATAAATGCAGATCTGGAGAGCACAATAAATACTGACCTGGAGAGGGTAATAAACACTGACCTGGAGATTACAATAAATACTGACCTGGAAGTGCAATAAATACTCACCTGGAGAGGGCAATACATACTAACCTGCAGAGTACAATAAATACTGACCTGGAGAATACAATAAATGCTGACCTGGATAGGACAATAAATACTGACCTGGAGAGTACATTAAATACTGACCTGAAGAGTACAATAAATACTGACCTGGAGAGTACAATAAATACTGACCTGGAGAGGGTAATAAATACTGACCTAGAGAGTGCAATAAATACTGCCCTGGAGATTAGAATAAATAATGAGCTGGAGAGTACAATAAATACTGACCTGGAAAGGGTAATAAATACTGACCTGGAGAGGGTAATAAATACTGACCTGGAAAGTAAAATAAATACTGACCTGGAGAATACAATAAATACTGACCTGGAGAGGGTAATAAATACTGACCTGGAGAGTATAATAAATAGTGACCTGGAGAGTGCAATAAATACTGAGCTGGAGTGTTCAATAAATACTGACTTGGAGTCTACAATAAACACTGACCTGGAGAGTACAATAAATACTGACCTAGAGGGTTCAATAAATACTGACCTGGAGAGTACAATAAGTACTGACCTGGAGAGTACAATAAATACTGACCTGGAGAGGGTGATAAATACTGACCTGGAGAGTAAAATAAATGCTGACTGGAGTGTACAATAAATAGTGACCTGGAGAGTAGAATAAATAATGATCTGGAGAGTACAATAAATACTGACCTGGTGAGTAGAATAAATAATGAACTGGAGAGTACAATAAATACTGACCTGGAGAAAACAATAAATACTGATCTGGAGAGTACAATAAATACGAACCTGGATGGGTAGTAAATACTGACAAGGAGAGTACAATAAATGCAGATCTGGAGAGCACAATAAATACTGACCTGGAGAGGGTAATAAACACTGACCTGGAGATTACAATAAATACTGACCTGGGAGTGCAATAAATACTCACCTGGAGAGGGCAATAAATACAAACCTGGAGATTACAATAAATACTGACCTGGAGAATACAAAAAATGCTGACCTGGATAGGACAATAAATACTGACCTGGAGAGTACATTAAATACTGACCTGAAGAGTACAATAAATACTGACCTGGAGAGTACAATAAATACTGACCTGGAGAGGGTAATAAATACTGATCTGGAGAGTAGAATAAATAATGATCTGGAGAGTACAATAAATATTGACCTGGTGAGTAGAATAATAAATGACCTGGAGAGTACAATACATACTGACCTGGAGAAAACAATAAATACTGATCTGGAGAGTACAATAAATACTGACCTGGAGAGTACAATAAATACTGACCTGGAGAGGGTAATACATACTGACCTGGAGAGTACAATAAATACTGATCTGGAGAGTACAATAAATAATGACCTGGAGAGGACAATAAAAACTGCCCTGGAGAGTAGAATAAATAATGACCTGGAGAGTACAATAAATACTGCCCTGGAGAGTAGAATAAATAATGACCTGGAGAGTACAATAAATACTGACCTGGAGAGTGCAATGAATACTGACGTGGAGAGTAGAATAAGTAATGATCTGGAGAGAACAATAATTACTGACCTGGTGAGTAGAATAAATAGTGACCTGGAGAGTGCAATAAATACTGAGCTGGAGTGTTCAATAAATACTGACTTGGAGTCTACAAAAAACACTGACCTGGAGAGCATAATAAATACTGACCTAGACGGTACAATGAATACTGACCGGGAGAGGGCAATAAATACTGAACTGGAGAGTACAATAAATACTGACCTGGAGAGGGCAATAAATACTCACCTGGAGAGTACAATAAATACTGACCAGGAGAGTACAATAAATACTGACCTGGAGAGTACAATAAATACTGACCTAGAGAGGGTAATACATACTGACCTAGATAGGGTAATAAATACTGACCTGGAGAGTACAATAAATACTGACCTGGAGAGTACAATAAATACTGACCTGGAGAGTACAATAAATACTGACCTAGAGAGGGTAAAAAATACTGACCTGGAGAGAACAATAAATACTGATCTGGAGAGTACAATAAATACTGACCTGGAGAGTACAATAAATACGAACCTGGATGGGTAGTAAATACTGACAAGGAGAGTACAATAAATGCAGATCTGGAGAGCACAATAAATACTGACCTGGAGAGGGTAATAAACACTGACCTGGAGATTACAATAAATACTGACCTGGAAGTGCAATAAATACTCACCTGGAGAGGGCAATAAATACTAACCTGCAGAGTACAATAAATACTGACCTGGAGAATACAATAAATGCTGACCTGGTTAGGACAATAAATACTGACCTGGAGAGTACATTAAATACTGACCTGAAGAGTACAATAAATACTGACCTGGAGAGTACAATAAATACTGACCTGGAGAGGGTAATAAATACTGACCTGGAGAGTAGAATAAATAATGATCTGGAGAGTACAATAAATATTGACCTGGTGAGTAGAATAATTAATGACCTGGAGAGTACAATAAATACTGACCTGGAGAAAACAATAAATACTGATCTGGAGAGTACAATAAATACTGACCTGGAGAGTACAATAAATACTGACCTGGAGAGGGTAATAAATACTGACCTGGATAGTAAAATAAATGCTGACCTGGAGAGTACAAAAAATACTGACCTGGAGAGTACAATAAATACTGACCTGGAGAGTACAATAAATACTGACCTGGAGAGTACAATAAGTACTGACCTGGAAAGGGTAATAAATACTGACATGGAGAGTACAATAAATACTGATCTGGAGAGTACAATAAATAATGACCTGGAGAGGACAATAAAAACTGCCCTGGAGAGTAGAATAAATAATGACCTGGAGAGTACAATAAATACTGACCTGGAGAGTGCAATGAATACTGATGTGGAGAGTAGAATAAGTAATGATCTGGAGAGTACAATAATTACTGACCTGGTGAGTAGAATAAATAGTGACCTGGAGAGTGCAATAAATACTGAGCTGGAGTGTTCAATAAATACTGACTTGGAGTCTACAAAAAACACTGAACTGGAGAGCATAATAAATACTGACCTAGACGGTACAATGAATACTGACCGGGAGAGGGCAATAAATACTGAACTGGAGAGTACAATAAATATTGACCTGGAGAGGGCAATAAATACTGACCTGGAGAGTACAATAAATACTGACCAGGAGAGTACAATAAATACTGACCTGGAGAGTACAATAAATACTGACCTAGAGAGGGTAATAAATACTGACCTAGATAGGTTAATAAATACTGACCTGGAGAGTACAATAAATACTGACCTGGAGAGTACAATAAATACTGACCTGGAGAGTACAATAAATAATGACCTGGAGTGTACAATAAATACTGACCTAGAGAGGGTAAAAAATACTGAGCTGGAGAGAACAATAAATACTGATCTGGAGAGTACAATAAATACTGACCTGGAGAGTACAATAAATACGAACCTGGATGGGTAGTAAATACTGACAAGGAGAGTACAATAAATGCAGATCTGGAGAGCACAATAAATACTGACCTGGAGAGGGTAATAAACACTGACCTGGAGATTACAATAAATACTGACCTGGAAGTGCAATAAATACTCACCTGGAGAGGGCAATAAATACTAACCTGCAGAGTACAATAAATACTGACCTGGAGAATACAATAAATGCTGACCTGGATAGGACAATAAATACTGACCTGGAGAGTACATTAAATACTGACCTGAAGAGTACAATAAATACTGACCTGGAGAGTACAATAAATACTGACCTGGAGAGGGTAATAAATACTGACCTAGAGAGTGCAATAAATACTGCCCTGGAGATTAGAATAAATAATGAGCTGGAGAGTACAATAAATACTGACCTGGAGAGGGTAATAAATACTGACCTGGAGAGTATAATAAATAGTGACCTGGAGAGTGCAATAAATACTGAGCTGGAGTGTTCAATAAACACTGACTTGGAGTCTACAATAAACACTGACCTGGAGAGTACAATAAATACTGACCTAGAGGGTTCAATAAATACTGACCTGGAGAGTACAATAAGTACTGACCTGGAGAGTACAATAAATACTGACCTGGAGAGGGTGATAAATACTGACCTGGAGAGTAAAATAAATGCTGACTGGAGTGTACAATAAATAGTGACCTGGAGAGTAGAATAAATAATGATCTGGAGAGTACAATAAATACTGACCTGGTGAGTAGAATAAATAATGAACTGGAGAGTACAATAAATACTGACCTGGAGAAAACAATAAATACTGATCTGGAGAGTACAATAAATATGAACCTGGATGGGTAGTAAATACTGACAAGGAGAGTACAATAAATGCAGATCTGGAGAGCACAATAAATACTGACCTGGAGAGGGTAATAAACACTGACCTGGAGATTACAATAAATACTGACCTGGGAGTGCAATAAATACTCACCTGGAGAGGGCAATAAATACAAACCTGGAGATTACAATAAATACTGACCTGGAGAATACAAAAAATGCTGACCTGGATAGGACAATAAATACTGACCTGGAGAGTACATTAAATACTGACCTGAAGAGTACAATAAATACTGACCTGGAGAGTACAATAAATACTGACCTGGAGAGGGTAATAAATACTGATCTGGAGAGTAGAATAAATAATGATCTGGAGAGTACAATAAATATTGACCTGGTGAGTAGAATAATAAATGACCTGGAGAGTACAATACATACTGACCTGGAGAAAACAATAAATACTGATCTGGAGAGTACAATAAATACTGACCTGGAGAGTACAATAAATACTGACCTGGAGAGGGTAATAAATACTGACCTGGATAGTAAAATAAATGCTGACCTGGAGAGTACAAAAAATACTGACCTGGAGAGTACAATAAATACTGACCTGGAGAGTACAATAAATACTGACCTGGAGAGTACAATAAGTACTGACCTGGAAAGGGTAATACATACTGACATGGAGAGTACAATAAATACTGATCTGGAGAGTACAATAAATAATGACCTGGAGAGGACAATAAAAACTGCCCTGGAGAGTAGAATAAATAATGACCTGGAGAGTACAATAAATACTGCCCTGGAGAGTAGAATAAATAATGACCTGGAGAGTACAATAAATACTGACCTGGAGAGTGCAATGAATACTGACGTGGAGAGTAGAATAGGTAATGATCTGGAGAGTACAATAATTACTGACCTGGTGAGTAGAATAAATAGTGACCTGGAGAGTGCAATAAATACTGAGCTGGAGTGTTCAATAAATACTGACTTGGAGTCTACAAAAAACACTGACCTGGAGAGCATAATAAATACTGACCTAGACTGTACAATGAATACTGACCGGGAGAGGGCAATAAATACTGAACTGGAGAGTACAATAAATACTGACCTGGAGAGGGCAATAAATACTGACCTGGAGAGTACAATAAATACTGACCAGGAGAGTACAATAAATACTGACCTGGAGAGTACAATAAATACTGCCCTGGAGATTAGAATAAATAATGAGCTGGAGAGTACAATAAATACTGACCTGGAGAGGGTAATAAATACTGACCTAGAGAGTGCAATAAATACTGCCCTGGAGATTAGAATAAATAATGAGCTGGAGAGTACAATAAATACTGACCTGGAGAGGGTAATAAATACTGACCTGGAGAGGGTAATAAATACTGACCTGGAAAGTAAAATAAATACTGACCTGGAGAATACAATAAATACTGACCTGGAGAGGGTAATAAATACTGACCTGGAGAGTATAATAAATAGTGACCTGGAGAGTGCAATAAATACTGAGCTGGAGTGTTCAATAAATACTGACTTGGAGTCTACAATAAACACTGACCTGGAGAGTACAATAAATACTGACCTAGAGGGTTCAATAAATACTGACCTGGAGAGTACAATAAGTACTGACCTGAAGAGTACAATAAATACTGACCTGGAGAGGGTGATAAATACTGACCTGGAGAGTAAAATAAATGCTGACTGGAGTGTACAATAAATAGTGACCTGGAGAGTAGAATAAATAATGATCTGGAGAGTATCAATAAATACTGACCTGGTGAGTAGAATAAATAATGAACTGGAGAGTACAATAAATACTGACCTGGAGAAAACAATAAATACTGATCTGGAGAGTACAATAAATACGAACCTGGATGGGTAGTAAATACTGACAAGGAGAGTACAATAAATGCAGATCTGGAGAGCACAATAAATACTGACCTGGAGAGGGTAATAAACACTGACCTGGAGATTACAATAAATACTGACCTGGGAGTGCAATAAATACTCACCTGGAGAGGGCAATAAATACAAACCTGGAGATTACAATAAATACTGACCTGGAGAATACAAAAAATGCTGACCTGGATAGGACAATAAATACTGACCTGGAGAGTACATTAAATACTGACCTGAAGAGTACAATAAATACTGACCTGGAGAGTACAATAAATACTGACCTGGAGAGGGTAATAAATACTGATCTGGAGAGTAGAATAAATAATGATCTGGAGAGTACAATAAATATTGACCTGGTGAGTAGAATAATAAATGACCTGGAGAGTACAATACATACTGACCTGGAGAAAACAATAAATACTGATCTGGAGAGTACAATAAATACTGACCTGGAGAGTACAATAAATACTGACCTGGAGAGGGTAATAAATACTGAACTGGATAGTAAAATAAATGCTGACCTGGAGAGTACAAAAAATACTGACCTGGAGAGTACAATAAATACTGACCTGGAGAGTACATTAAATACTGACCTGGAGAGTACAATAAGTACTGACCTGGAAAGGGTAATACATACTGACATGGAGAGTACAATAAATACTGATCTGGAGAGTACAATAAATAATGACCTGGAGAGGACAATAAAAACTGCCCTGGAGAGTAGAATAAATAATGACCTGGAGAGTACAATAAATACTGCCCTGGAGAGTAGAATAAATAATGACCTGGAGAGTACAATAAATACTGACCTGGAGAGTGCAATGAATACTGACGTGGAGAGTAGAATAGGTAATGATCTGGAGAGTACAATAATTACTGACCTGGTGAGTAGAATAAATAGTGACCTGGAGAGTGCAATAAATACTGAGCTGGAGTGTTCAATAAATACTGACTTGGAGTCTACAAAAAACACTGACCTGGAGAGCATAATAAATACTGACCTAGACTGTACAATGAATACTGACCGGGAGAGGGCAATAAATACTGAACTGGAGAGTACAATAAATACTGACCTGGAGAGGGCAATAAATACTGACCTGGAGAGTACAATAAATACTGACCAGGAGAGTACAATAAATACTGACCTGGAGAGTACAATAAATACTGCCCTGGAGATTAGAATAAATAATGAGCTGGAGAGTACAATAAATACTGACCTGGAGAGGGTAATAAATACTGACCTAGAGAGTGCAATAAATACTGCCCTGGAGATTAGAATAAATAATGAGCTGGAGAGTACAATAAATACTGACCTGGAGAGGGTAATAAATACTGACCTGGAGAGGGTAATAAATACTGACCTGGAAAGTAAAATAAATACTGACCTGGAGAATACAATAAATACTGACCTGGAGAGGGTAATAAATACTGACTTGAAGAGTACAATAAATACTGACCTGGAGAGGGTAATAAATAATGACCTGGAGAGCACAATAAATACTGACCTGGGGAGTAAAATAAATACTGACCTGGAGAGGGTAATAAATAATGATCTGTAGAGTACAATAAATACTGACCTGGAGAGGACAATAAATAATGACCTGCAGAGTGCAATAAATACTGACCTCGAGAGTACAATAAATACTGACCTGGAGAGTACAATATATTTTGATTTGGAGGATACAATAAATACTGACCTGGAGAGTACAATAAACACTGACCTGGAGAGTACAATAAATACTGACCTGGAGAGTACAATAAATACTGACCTGGAGAGGGTAATAAATACTGATCAGTAGAGTACAATACATACTGACATGGAGTAAGGTAAAAAAAAATTGACTTGGAGAGGGTAATAAATATTGACCTGCAAAGTACAATAAATACTGACCTGGAGAGTATAATAAATACTGACATGGACAGTACAATAAATACTAACCTGGAGAAGGTAAAAAATACTGACCTGGAGAGTACAATAAATGCTGACCTGGAGAGTACAACAAATACTGACCTGGAGAATACTACAAACACTGAAATGGAGAGAACAATAAATACTGACCTGGTGAGTACAATAGAAACTGACCTGGAGAGGGTAATAAATACTGACCTGGAAAGTACAATAAATACTGATCTGGAGAGTACAATAAGTACTGTCCTGGCGAGTACAATAAATACTGACCCAGTGAGTACAATAAATACTGACCTGGCGAGTACAATAAATACTGACCTGGAGAGTGTAATATATACTGACCTGGAGACAGTAATAAATACAGACCTGGAGAGTATAATAAACACTGACCTGGAGAGGGCAATAAATACTGACCTGGAGAGTACAATAAATACTGAACAGAGAGTACAATTTATAGTGACCTGGAGCGAACAATAAGTACTGACCTGGAGAGTACAATAAATACTGACCTGGAGAGTACAATAAGTACTGACCTGGAGAGTACAATAAATACTGAACTGGAGAGTACAATAAGTACTGACCTGTGGAGTAAAATAAATACTGACCTGGAGAGGGTAATAAATACTGACCTGGAGAGTACAATAAATACTGACCTGGAGAGTAAAATAAATACTGACCTGGAGAATACAATAAATACTGACCTGGAGAGTGTAATAAATACTGACCTGGAGAGTAAAATAAATACTGACCTGGAGAGTGCAATAAATACTGACCTGGAGAGTACAATAAATAATGACGATGAGAGTACAATAAATTCTGACCTGGAGAGTACAATAAATAATGACCTGGCGAGTACATTAAATACTGACCTGGAGAGAACAATAAATACTGATCTGGAGAGTACAATAAATACTGACCTGGAGAGTACAATAAATACTAACCTGGAGAAGGTAATAAATACTGACCTGGAGAGTACAATGAATTCTGACCTGGAGACTACAATAAATACTGACCTGGAGAGTACAATAAATACTGACCGAGAGAGGGTAATAAATACTGACCTGCAGAGTATAATAAATACTGACCTGGAGAGTACAATAAATACTGATCTGGAGAGTACAATAAATAATGACCTGGAGAGTACAATAAATACTGACCTGGTGAGTAGAATAAATAAAGAACTGCAGAGTACAATAAATACTGACCTGGAGAAAACAATAAATAATGATCTGGAGAGTACAATAAATACTGACCTGGAGAGTCCAATAAATACTGACCTGGAGATGGTAATAAATACTGACCTGGAGAGTACAATAAATACTGTCCTGGAGAGTACAATAAATACTGACATGGAGAGTACAATAAATACTGACCTGGAGCGAACAATAAGTACTGACCTGGAGAGTACAATAAATACTGACCTGGAGAGTACAATAAATACTGACCTGGAGAGAACAATAAGTACTGACCTGGAGAATACAATAAATACTGATCTGGAGAGTATAATAAACACTGACCTGGAGAAGGCAATAAATACTGACCTGGAGAGTACAATAAATACTGACCTGGAGAGCAAAATAAACACTGACCTGGAGGGTATAATAAATACTGACCTGGGGAATAAAAGAAATACTGAACTGGAGACGGTAATAAATACTGACCTGGAGAGTACAATAAATACTGGGTGGAGAGTACAATCAATACTGACCTGCAGAGGGTAATAAATACTGACCTGGAGAGTACAATATATACTGACCTCGAGAGTGCAATAAATTCTGACCTGGAGAGCACAATAAATACTGACTTGGAGTGTACAATAAATACTGACCTGGAGAGTACAATGAATACAGACCTGGAGAGTGCAAAAAATACTGACCTGGAGTGTACAATAAATACTGACGTGGAGAGTACAATAAGTACTGACCTGGAGAGTACAATAAATACTTAACTGGAGAGTACAATAAGTACTGACCTGGGGAGTAAAATAAATACTGACCTGGAGAGGGTAATAAATACTGACCTGGAGAGTACAATACAGACTGACCTGGAGAGTAAAATAAATACTGACCTGGAGAGTGCAATAAATACGGACCTGGAGAGTACAATAAATACTGACGTGGAGAGTACAATAAATACTGACCTGGAGAGAACAATAAATACTGATCTGGAGAGTACAATAAATAATGACCTGGAGAGTACAATAAATACGAACCTGGAGAAGGTAATAAATACTAACCTGGAGAGTACAATGAATACTGATCTGGAGAGAACAATAAGTACTGTCCTGGCGAGTACAATAAATACAGACCCACAGATTACAATAAATACTGACCTGTAGAGTACAATAAATACTGACCTGGAGAGGCTGAAAATACTGCCCTGGAGACGGTAATAAATACAGACCTGTAGAGTGTAACAAACACTGACCTGGAGAAGGCAATAAATACTGACCTGGAGAGTACAATAAATACTGACCTGGAGAGCAAAATAAACACTGACCTGGAGTGTATAATAAATACTGACCTGGGGAGTAAAATAAATACTGAACTTGAGAGGGTAATAAATAATGACCTGGAGAGTACAATAAATACTGTGTGGAGAGTACAATCAATACCGACCTGCAGAGGGTAATAAGTACTGTCCTGGCGAGTACAATAAATACAGACCCACAGATTACAATGAATACAGACCTGGAGAGTACAATGAATACAGACCTAGAGGGTACAATAAATACTGACGTGGAGAGTACAACAAATACTGAGCTGGAGAGGGCAATAAATACTGACCTAGAGGGTACAATAAATACTGACCTGGAGAGGGCAATATATACTGACGTGGAGAGTACAACAAATACTGATCTGGAGAGCGTAATAAATACTGACCTGGAGAGTACAATAAATACTGACCTGGAGAGTACAATAAATAATGACCTGGAGAGTACAATAAATACTGACCGAGGGAGGGTAATAAATACTGACCTGCAGAGTATAATAAATACTGACCTGGAGAGTACAATAAATACTGATCTGGAGAGTACAATAAATAATGACCTGGAGAGTACAATAAATACTGACCTGGTGAGTAGAATAAATAAAGAACTGCAGAGTACAATAAATACTGACCTGGAGAAAACAATAAATAATGATCTGGAGAGTACAATAAATACTGACTTGGAGAGTCCAATAAATACTGACCTGGAGATGGTAATAAATACTGACCTGGAGAGTACAATAAATACTGTCCTGGAGAGTACAATAAATACTGACCTGGAGAGTACAATAAATACTGACCTGGAGCGAACAATAAGTACTGACCTGGAGAGTACAATAAATACTGACCTGGAGAGTACAATAAATACTGACCTGGAGAGAACAATAAGTACTGACCTGGAGATTATAATAAAAACTGAATTGGAGAGTACAATAAATACTGAACAGAGAGTACAATTTATAGTGACTTGGAGAGTACAATAAATACTGACCTGGAGAGTACCACAAATAGAGACCTGGAGCGGGTAATAAATACTGACCTGGTGAATACAATAAATACTGACCGGGGAGTAAAATAAATACTGACCTGGAGAGGGTAATAAATAATGAACTGGAGAGTACAATAAATACTGACCTGGAAAGTGCAATAAATACAGACCTGAAGACTACAATAAATATTGACCTGGAGTGTACAATAAATACTGACCTGTAGAGTACAATAAATACTGACCTAGAGGGTACAATAAATACTGACCTGGAGAGGGCAATAAATACTGACGTGGAGAGTACAACAAATACTGACCTGGAGAGGGCAATGAATACTGACCTGGAGAGTACAATAAATACTGATCTTGAGAGTACAATAAATAATGACCTGGAGAGTACAATAAATACTGACCTGGGGAGTAAAATAAATACTGACCTGGAGAGGGTAATAAATACTGACCTGGAGAGTACAATAAATACTGACCTGGAGAGTAAAATAAATACTGACCTGCAGAATACAATAAATACTGACCTGGAGAGTGTAATAAATACTGACCTGGAGAGGACAATAAATACTGACGTGGAGAGTAAAACAAATACTGACCTGGAGAGGGCAATGAATACTGACCTGGAGAGGACAATAAATACTGACGTGGAGAGTAAAACAAATACTGACCTGGAGAGGGCAATGAATACTGACCTGGAGAGTACAATAAATACTGACCTGGAGAGTACAATAAATAATGACCTGGAGAGTTCAATAAATACTTACCCAGAGACGGTAATAAATACTGACCTGGAGAGTACAATAAATACTGACCTGGAGAGTACAATAAATACTGATCTCTAGAGTACAATAAAAAATGACCTGGAGAGGGTAATAAATACAGACATGGAGAGTACAACAAATACTGACCTGGAGAGTACAATAAATACTGACCTGGAGAGTACAAGAAATACTGACCTGGAGAGTACAATAAATACTGACTTGGAGAGTATAATAAATAGTGACCTGGAGAGGGCAATAAATACTAACCAGGAGAGTACAATAAATACTTATCTGGAAAGTACGATAAATACTGAACTGGAGAGTACAATAAGTACTGACCTGTGGAGTAAAATAAATACTGACCTGGAGAGGATAATAAATACTGACCTGGAGAGTACAATAAATACTGACCTGGAGAGCAAATAAATACTGACCTGGAGAGTACAATAAATACTGACCTGGAGAGTGCAATAAATACTGACCTGGAGAGTACAATAAATACTGACCTGGCGAGTACCATAAATACTGACCTGGAGAGTGTAATAAAAACTGACCTGGAGACAGTAATAAATACAGACATGGAGAGTATAATAAACACTGACCTGGAGAGGGCAATAAATACTGACCTGGAGAGTACAATAAATACTGACCTGTAGAGCACAATAAATTCTGACCTTGGAGAGTATAATAAATACGGACCTGGTGAGTAAAATAAATACTGAACTGGAGAGGGTAATAAATAATGATCTGTAGAGTACAATAAATACTGACCTGGAGAGTACAATCAATACTGACCTGGAGAATACAATAAATACCGACCTGGAGAGTACATTAAATACTGAACTGGAGAGTGCAATCAATACTGACCTGCAAAGGGTAATAAATACTGACCTGGAGAGTACAATAAATAATGACCTGGAGAGTGCAATAAATACTGACCTGGAGAGTACAATAAATACTGACCTGGAGAGTACAATAAATATTGACTTGGAGGATACAATAAATACTGACCTGGAGTGTACAATAAACACTGACCTGGAGAGTACAACAAATATTGACCTGGAGAGTACAATAAATACTGACCTGGAGAGTACAATAAATACTGACCTGGAGAGTGTAATAAATACTGATCTGGAGAGTACAATAAATACTGACATGGAGAGGGTAAGAAATACTGACTTGGAGAGGGTAATAAATACTGACCTGCAGAGTACAATAAATACTGACTTGGACAGTATAATAAATACTGACCTGGAGAGGGCAATAAATACTAAACATGAGAGTACGATAAATACTGACCTGGAGAGTGTAATAAATACTGACCTGGAGAGTAAAATAAATACTGACCTGGAGAGTGCAATAAATACTGACCTGGAGAGTACAATAAATACTGACGTGGAGAGTACAATAAATACTGACGTGGAGAGTACAATAAATAATGACCTGGCGAGTGCAATAAATACTGACCTGGAGAGTACAATAAATACTGACCTGGAGAGTAAAATAAATACTGACCTGGAGAGTACAATAAATACTGACCTGGAGAGTGTAATAAATACTGACCTGGAGAGTACAATAAATACTGACCTGGAGAGTGCAATGAATACTGACCTGGAGTGTACAATAAATACTGACGTGGAGAGTACAATAAGTACTGACCTGGAGAGTACAATAAATACTGATCTGGAGAGTAAAATAAGTACTGACCTGGGGAGTAAAATAAATACTGACCTGGAGAGGGTAATAAATACTGACCTGGAGAGTAAAATAAATACTGACCTGGAGAGTGCAATAAATACTGACCTGGAGAGTACAATAAATACTGACCTGGAGAGTACAATAAGTACTGAGCTGGAGAGTACAATATATACTGACCTGGAGAGGGCAATAAATACTGACCTAGATAGTACAATAAATACTGACCTGGAGAGGGTAATAAATACTGACCTGGAAAGTACAATAAATGCAGACCTGGAGAGTACAATAAATACTGACCTGGAGAGTACAATCAATACTGACCTGGAGAGGGTAATACATACTGAACTGGAGAGTACAATAAATACTGAACAGGAGAGCACAATAAATACTGACCTACAGAGTACAATAAATACTGACCTGGAGAGTACAATAAATAATGACCTGGAGAGTACAATAAATACTGACCTGGAGAGAACAATAAATACTGATCTGGAGAGTACAATAAATACTGACCTGGAGAGTACAATAAATACAGACCTGGAGAAGGTAATAAATACTGACCTGGAGAGTACAATAATTGCTGACCTGGAGAGTATAATAAATACTGACCTGGAGAGTACAATAAATACTGACCTGGAGAGAGCAATAACTACTGACCTGGAGTGTACAATAAATACTGACCTGGAGAGTACAATAAGTACTGACCTGGAGAGTACAATAAACACTGACCTGGAGAGAATAATAAATACTGACCTGGTGAGTACAATAAAAACTGACCTGGAGATGGTAATAAATACTGACCTGGAGAGTACAATAAATAATGATCTGCAGAGTACAATAAGTACTCTCCTGGCGAGTACAATAAATATTGACCTGGAGAGCACAATAAATACTGACCTGGAGAGGGTAATAAATACTGACCTGGAGAGTACAATTAATACTGACCTGGAGAGTACAATAAATTCTGACCTGGAGAGGACAATCAATACTGACCTGGAGAGGGTAATACATACTGACCTGGAGAGTACAATAAATACAGAACAGGAGAGTACAATAAATACTGACCAGGAGAGTACAATAAAAACTGACCTGGAGAGTACAATAAATAATGACCTGGAGAGTACAATAAATACTGACCTGTAGAGTACAATAAATAATGACCTGGAGAGTACAATAAATATTGACCTGTAGAGAACAATAAATACTGATCTGGAGAGTACAATAAATACTGACCTGGAGAGTACAATAAATACTGACCTGGAGAAGGTAATAAATACTGACCTGGAGAGTACAATAAATGCTGACCTGAAGAGTACAATAACTACTGACCTGGAGAGCACAATAAATACTGACCTGGAGAGAGCAATAAATACTGACCTGGAGTGTACAATACATACTGACCTGGAGAGTACAATAAATACTGACCTGGAGAGTACAATCAATACTGATCTGGAGAGTACAATAAGTACTGTACTGGCGAGTACAATAAAAACTGAGCTGGAGAGTACAATAAACACTGACCTGGAGAGAACAATAAATACTGACGTGGAGCGTACAAGAAAAACTGAATTGGAGCGTACAATAAATACTGACCAGGAGAGTACAATTAATAGTGACTTGGAGAGTACAATAAATACTGACCTGGAGATTACCATAAATACAGACCTGCATCGGGTAATAACTACTGACCTGGAGAGGGTAATAAATACTGACCTGGAGAGGACACTAAATACTGACATTGAGAGTACAATAAATACTGACCTGGAGAGTACAATAAACAATGATCTGGAGAGTACAATAAATACAGAACAGGAGAGTACAATAAATACTGACCAGGAGAGTACAATAAATACTGACCTGTAGAGAACAATAAATACTGATCTGGAGAGTACAATAAATACTGACCTGGAGAGTACAATAAATACTGACCTGGAGAAGGTAATAAATACTGACCTGGAGAGTACAATAAATGCTGACCTGGAGAGTACAATAAATGCTGACCTGGAGAGTACAATAACTACTGACCTGGAGAGCACAATAAATACTGACCTGGAGAGAGCAATAAATACTGACCTGGAGTGTACAATAAATACTGACCTGGAGAGTACAATAAATACTGACCTGGAGAGTACAATCAATACTGATCTGGAGAGTACAATAAGTACTGTCCTGGCGAGTACAATAAAAACTGAGCTGGAGAGTACAATAAACACTGACCTGGAGAGAACAATAAATACTGACGTGGAGAGTACAAGAAAAACTGAATTGGAGCGTACAATAAATACTGACCAGGAGAGTACAATTAATAGTGACTTGGAGAGTACAATAAATACTGACCTGGAGATTACCATAAATACAGACCTGCATCGGGTAATAACTACTGACCTGGAGAGGGTAATAAATACTGACCTGGAGAGGACAATAAATACTGACCTTGAGAGTACAATAAATACTGACCTGGAGAGTACAATAAACAATGATCTGGAGAGTACAATAAATACTGACCTGGAGAGTACAATAAATAATGACCTGGAGAGTACAATAAATACTGACCTGTGGAGAACAATAAATACTGATCTGGAGAGTACAATAAATACTGACCTGGAGAGTACAATAAATACTGACCTGGAGAAGGTAATAAATACTGACCTGGAGAGTACAACAAATGCTGACCTGGAGAGTACAATAACTACTGACCTGGAGCGCACAATAAATACTGACCTGGAGAGAGCAATAAATACTGACCTGGAGTGTACAATAAATAATGACCTGGAGAGTACAATAAATACTGACCTGGAGAGTACAATCAATACTGATCTGCAGAGTACAATAAGTACTGTCCTGGCGAGTACAATAAAAACTGAGCTGGAGAGTACAATAAACACTGACCTGGAGAGAACAATACATACTGACGTGGAGAGTACAAGAAAAACTGATTTGGAGCGTACAATAAATACTGACCTGGAGATTACCATAAATACAGACCTGCATCGGGTAATAACTACTGACCTGGAGAGGGTAATAAATACTGACCTGGAGAGGACAATAAATACTGACCTTGAGAGTACAATAAATACTGACCTGGAGAGTACAATAAAAAATGATCTGGAGAGTACAATAAATACAGACCTGGAGAGTACAATAAATACTGATCTGGAGAGTACAATAAATGCTGACCTGGAGAGGGTAATAAATGCTGACCTGGAGATTGCAATAAACACTGACCTGGAGAGTACAATAAATACTTAACTGTATAGTACAATAAATACTGATCGAGAGAGTAAAATATATATTGACCTGGAGAGTACAATAAATACTGACATGGGGAGTACAATAAATACTGACCTGGAGAGGGTAATATATACTGACCTGGAGAGCGTAATAAATACAGACCTGGAGAGTACAACAAAAAGTGACCTGGAGAATACAATAAATACTGACCTGGAGAGTACAATAAATACTAGATGGAGAGTAAAATAAATACTGACCTGGTGAGTAGAATAAATAAAGAACTGGAGAGGGTAATAAATACTGACCTGGAGAGTACAATAAATACTGAGCTGGAGAGTGCAATAAATACTGACCAAGAGGGTACAATAAATACTGACATGGAGAGGGTTATAAATACTGACGTGGAGAGTACAACAAATTCTGACCTGGAAAGGGCAATAAATACTGACCGAGAAAGGGTCATAAATACTGACCTGGAGAGTACAATAAATACTGACCTGGAGATTCCAATAAATAGTGACCTGGTGAGTAGAATAAATAAAGAACTGGAGAGTACAATAAATACTGACCTGGAGAGTTCAATGAATACTGTCCTGGAGAGGGTAATACATACTGACCTGGAGAGTACAATAAATACTGAACAGGAGAGTACAATAAATACTGGCCTGGAGAGTACAATAAATACTGACCTGGAGAGTACAATAAATAATGACCTGAGGAGTAAAATAAATACTGACCTGGAGAGAACAATAAATACTGATCTGGAGAGTACAATAAATACTGACCTGGAGAGTACATTAAGTACTGAGCTGGAGAGTACAATAAATACTGTCCTGGAGAGGGCAATATATACTGACCTAGATAGTACAATAAATACTGACCTGGAGAGGGTAATAAATACTGACCTGGAGAGTACAATAAATGCTGACCTGGAGAGTACAATAAATACTGACCTGGAGAGTACAATCAATATTGACCTGGAGAGGGTAATATATCCTGACCTGGAGTGTACAATAAAAACTGAACAGGAGAGCACAATAAATACTGACCTGCAGAGTACAATAAATACTGACCTGGAGAGTACAATAAATAATGACCTGGAGAGTACAATAAATATTGACCTGGAGAGAACAATAAATACTGATCTGGAGAGTACAATAAATACTGAACAAGAGGGTACAATAAATACTGACATGGAGAGGGTTATAAATACTGACGTGGAGAGTACAACAAATTCTGACCTGGAAAGGGCAATAAATACTGACCTAGATAGTACAATAAATACTGACCTGGAGAGTACAATAAATACTGACCGAGAAAGGGTCATAAATACTGACCTGAAGAGTACAATAAATACTGACCTGGAGATTCCAATAAATAGTGACCTGGTGAGTAGAATAAATAAAGAACTGGAGAGTACAATAAATACTGACCTGGAGAGTTCAATCAATACTGACCTGGAGAGGGTAATACATACTGACCTGGAGAGTACAATAAATACTGAACAGGAGAGTACAATAAATACTGGCCTGGAGAGTACAATAAATACTGACCTGGAGAGTACAATAAATAATGACCTGAGGAGTAAAATAAATACTGACCTGGAGAGAACAATAAATACTGATCTGGAGAGTACAATAAATACTGACCTGGAGAGTACATTAAGTACTGAGCTGGAGAGTACAATAAATACTGTCCTGGAGAGGGCAATATATACTGACCTAGATGGTACAATAAATACTGACCTGGAGAGGGTAATAAATACTGACCTGGAGAGTACAATAAATGCTGACCTGGAGAGTACAATAAATACTGACCTGGAGAGTACAATCAATACTGACCTGGAGAGGGTAATATATCCTGACCTGGAGTGTACAATAAAAACTGAACAGGAGAGCACAATAAATACTGACCTGCAGAGTACAATAAATACTGACCTGGAGAGTACAATAAATAATGACCTGGAGAGTACAATAAATATTGACCTGGAGAGTACAATAAATGCTGACCTGGAGAGTACAATAAATACTGACCTGGAGAGTACTATAAATACTGACCTGGAGAGAGCAATAACTACTGACCTGGAGTGTACAATAAATACTGACCTGGAGAGTACAATAAGTACTGACCTGGAGAGTACAATAAAAACTGACCTGGAGAGAATAATAAATACTGACCTGGTGAGTACAATAAGTACTGTCCTGGCGAGTACAATAAATACTGACCTGGAGAGTACAATCAATATTGACCTGCAAAGGGTAATACATACTGACCTGGAGAGTACAATAAATAATAATCTGGAGAGTGCAATAAATATTGACCTGGAGAGTACAATAATACTGACCTGGAGAGTACAATAAATATTGACCTGGAGAGTACAAAAAATACCGACCTGGAGAGGGTAATAAATAGTGACCTGGAGAGTACAATTAATACTGACCTGGAGAGTACAATAAATACTGACCTGGAGAGTACAATCAATACTGACCTGGAGAGGGTAATATATACTGACCTGGAGAGTACAATAACTACTGAACAGGAGAGTACAATAAATATTGACCAGGAGAGTACAATAAATACTGACCTGGAGAGTACAAAAACTACTGACCTGGAGTGTACAATAAATACTGACCTGGAGAGTACAATAAGTACTGACCTGGAGAGTACAATAAACACTGACCTGGAGAGAATAATAAATACTGACCTGGTGAGTACAATAAAAACTGACCTGGAGAGGGTAATAAATACTGACCTGGAGAGTACAATAAAAAATGATCTGGAGAGTACAATAAGTACTGTCCTGGCGAATACAATAAATCTGACCTGGAGAGTACAATCAATACTGACCTGCAGAGGGTAATAAATACGGACCTGGAGAGTACAATAAATAATAATCTGGAGAGTGCAATCAATAATGACCTGGAGAGTACAATAAATACTGACCTGGAGAGTACAATAAATATTGACTTGGAGAGTACAATAAATACTGACCTGGAGAGGGCAATAAATATTGACCTGGAGAGTACAATTAATACTGACCTGGAGAGTACAATATATAATGATCTGGAGAGTACAATAAGCACTGTCCTGGCGAATACAATAAATACTGACCTGGAGAGTACAATCAATACTGACCTGCAGAGGGTAATAAATACTGACCTGGAGAGTACAATAAATAATAATCTGGAGAATGCAATAAATACTGACCTGGAGAGTACAATAAATATTGACTTGGAGAGTACAATAAATACTGACCTGGAGAGGGCAATAAATACTGACCTGGAGAGTACAATTAATACTGACCTGGAGACTACAATAAATTCTGACCTGGAGAGTACAATAAATAATGACCTGGAGAGTACAATAAATACTGACCTGGAGAGTACAATAAATAATGACCTGGAGAGAACAATAAATACTGACCTGTAGAGAACAATAAATACTGATCTGGAGAGTACAATAAATACTGACCTGGAGAGTACAATAAATATTGACCTGGAGAAAGTAATAAATACTGACCTGGAGAGTACAATAAATGCTGACCTGGAGAGTACAATAACTATTTTGACCTGGAGAGCACAACAAATACTGACATGGGGAGAGCAATAAATACTGACCTGGAGTGTACAATAAATACTGACCTGGAGAGTACAATAAGTACTGACCTGGAGAGTACAATAAACACTGACCTGGAGAGAATAATAAATACTGACCTGGTGAGTACAATAAAAACTGACCTGGAGAGGGTAATAAATAATGACCTGGAGAGTACAATCAATACTGATCTGGAGAGTACAATAAGTACTGTCCTGGCGAGTACAATAAAAACTGAGCTGGAGAGTACAATAAACACTGACCTGGAGAGAACAATAAATACTGACGTGGAGAGTACAAGAAAAATTGAATTTGAGAGTACAATAAATACTGACCAGGAGAGTACAATTAATAGTGAATTGGAGAGTACAATAAATACTGACCTGGAGAGTACAATAAACACTGACCTGGAGAGAACAATAAATACTGACGTGGAGAGTACAAGAAAAACTGAATTGGAGCGTACAATAAATACTGACCAGGAGAATACAATTAATAGTGACTTGGAGAGTACAATAAATACTGACCTGGAGAGTACCATAAATACAGGCCTGCATCGGGTAATAAATACTGACCTGGAGAGGGTAATAAATACTGACCTGGAGAGGACAATAAATACTGACCTTGAGAGTACAATAAATACTGACCTGGAGAGAGTAATAAATACTGACATGGAGAGTACAATAAACAATGATCTGGACAGTACAATAAATACAGACCTGGAGAGTACAATAAATACTGATCTGGAGAGTACAATAAATGCTGACCTGGAGAGGGTAATAAATGCTGACATGGAGAGTGCAATAAACACTGACCTGGAGAGTACAATAAATACTTAACTGTAGAGTACAATAAATACTGACCGAGAGAGTACAATAAATACTGACCTGGAGAGTACAATAAATACTGACATGGGGAGTACAATAAATACTGACCTGGAGAGGGTAATAAATACTGACCTGGAGAGCGTAATAAATACAGACCTGGAGAGTACAACAAAAACTGACCTGGAGAGTACAATAAATACTGACCTGGAGAGTACAATAAATACTGACCTGGAGAGTACAATAAATACTGACCTGGTGAGTAGAATAAATAAAGAACTGGAGAGTACAATAAATACTGACCTGGAGAAAACAATAAACACTGATCTGGAGAGTACAATAAATACTGACTTGGAGAGTCCAAAAAATACTGACCTGGAGATGGTAATAAATACCGAACTGGAGAGTACAATAAATACTGACCTGGAGAGTACATAAAATACTGACCTGGAGAGTACAATAAATACTGACCTGTAGAGAACAATAAGTACTGACCTGGAGAGTACAATAAATACTGACCTGGAGAATACAATAAATACAGACCTGGAGAGGGTAATAAATACTGACCTGGAGAGTACAATAAATACTGACCAAGAGGGTACAATAAATACTGACATGGAGAGGGCTATAAATACTGACGTGGAGAGTACAACAAATACTGACCTGGAAAGGGCAATAAATACTGACCTAGATAGTACAATAAATACTGACCTGGAGAGTACAATAAATACTGACCGAGAAAGGGTCATAAATACTGACCTGGAGAGTACAATAAATACTGACCTGGAGAGTACAATAAATAGTGACCTGGTGAGTAGAATAAAAAAAGAACTGGAGAGTACAATAAATACTGACCTGGAGAGTACAATCAATACTGACCTGGAGAGGGTAATACATACTGACCTGGAGAGTACAATAAATACTGAACAGGAGAGTACAATAAATACTGACCTGGAGAGTACAATAAATACTGACCTGGAGAGTACAATAAATAATGACCTGGAGAGTACAATAAATACTGACCTGGAGAGAACAATAAATACTGATCTGGAGAGTACAATAAATACTGACCTTGAGAGTACAATAAATGGTGACCTGGAGAGTACAAAATATACCGACCTGCAGAGAATAATAAATACTGACCTGGTGAGTACAATAAAAACTGACCTGGTGAGAACAATAAATACTGATCTGGAGAGTACAATAAATACTGACCTGGAGAGAATAATAAATACTGACCTGGTGATTACAATAAAAACTGACCAGGAGAGGGTAATAAATACTGACCTGGAGAGTACAATAAATACTGATCTGGAGAGTACAATCAATACTGACCTGCAGAGGTGAATCAATACTGACCTGGAGAGTACAATAAATAATGATCTGGAGAATGCAATAAATACTGACCTGGAGAGTACAATAAATACTTACCTGGAGAGTACAATAAATATTGACTTGGACAGTACAATAAATACTGACCTGGAGATGGTAATAAATACTGACAAGGAGAGTACAATAAATACTGACCTGGAGAGTACAATAAATACTGACCTGGAGAGTACAATAAATACTGACCTAGAGGGTACAATAAATACTGACATGGAGAGGGTTATAAATACTGACGTGGAGAGTACAACAAATACTGACCTGGAAAGGGCAATAAATACTGACCTAGAGAGTACAATAAATACTGACCTGGAGAGTACCATACATACAGACCTGCATCGGGTAATAAATACTGACCTGGAGAGGGTAATAAATACTGACCTGGAGAGGACAATAAATACTGACCTGGAGAGTACAATAAATACTGACCTAGAGGGTACAATAAATATTGACATGGAGAGGGTTATAAATACTGACATGGAGACTACAACAAATACTGACCTGGAAAGGGCAATAAATACTGACCTAGAGAGTACAATAAATACTGACCTGGAGAGTACCATAAATACAGACCTGCATCGGGTAATAAATACTGACCTGGAGAGAGTAATAAATACTGACATGGAGAGTACAATAAACAAATATCTGGACAGTACAATAAATACAGACCTGGAGAGTACAATAAATACTGATCTGGAGAGTACAATAAATGCTGACCTGGAAAGGGTAATAAATGCTGACCTGGAAAGTGCAATAAACACTGACCTGGAGAGTACAATAAATACTTAACTGTAGAGTACAATAAATACTGACCGAGAGAGTACAATCAATACTGACCTGGAGAGTACAATAAATACTGACATGGGGAGTACAATAAATACTGACCTGGAGAGGGTAATAAATACTGACCTGGAGAGCGTAATAAATACAGACCTGGAGAGTACAACAAATACTGACCTGGAGAGTACAATAAATACTGACCTGGAGAGTACAATAAATACTGACCTGGAGAGTACAATAAATAATGACCTGGTGAGTAGAATAAATAAAGAACTGGAGAGTACAATAAATACTGACCTGGAGAAAACAATAAACACTGATCTGGAGAGTACAATAAATACTGACTTGGAGAGTCCAAAATATACTGACCTGGAGATGGTAATAAATACCGAACTGGAGAGTACAATAAATACTCACCTGGAGAGTACAAAAAATACTGACTTGGAGAGTACAATAAATACTGACCTGTAGAGAACAATAAGTAGTGACCTGGAGAGTACAATAAATACTGACCTGGAGAATAAAATAAATACTGACCTGGAGAGGGTAATAAATACTGACCTGGAGAGTACAATAAATACTGACCTGGAGAGTGCAATAAAACATGACCTGGAGAGTACAATAAATACTGACCTAGAGGGTACAATAAATACTGACATGGAGAGGGCTATAAATACTGACGTGGAGAGTACAACAAATACTGACCTGGAAAGGGCAATAAATACTGACCTAGATAGTACAATAAATACTGACCTGGAGAGTACAATAAATACTGACCGAGAAAGGGTCATAAATACTGACCTGGAGAGTACAATAAATACTGACCTGGAGAGTACAATAAATAGTGACCTGGTGAGTCGAATAAATAAAGAACTGGAGAGTACATTAAATACTGACCTGGAGAGTACAATCAATACTGACCTGGAGAGGGTAATACATACTGACCTGGAGAGTACAATAAATACTGAACAGGAGAGTACAATAAATACTGACCTGGAGAGTACAATAAATACTGACCTGGAGAGAACAATAATTACTGATCTGGAGAGTACAACAAATACTGACCTTGAGAGTACAATAAATACAAACCTGGAGAAGGTAATAAATACTGACCTGGAGAGTGCAATAAATGCTGACCTGGAGAGTACAAAATATACTGACCTGGAGAGAATAATAAATACTGACCTGGTGAGTACAATAAAAACTGACCTGGAGAGAACAATAAATACTGATCTGGAGAGTACAATAAATACTGACCTGGAGTGTACAATAAATACTGACCTGGAGAGTACAATAAGTACTGACCTGGAGAGTACAATAAACACTGACCTGGAGAAAATAATAAATACTGACCTGGTGAGTACAATAAAAACTGACCAGGAGAGGGTAATAAATACTGACCTGGAGAGTACAATAAATACTGATCTGGAGAGTACAATCAATACTGACCTGCAGAGGTTAATAAATACTGACCTGGAGAGTACAATAAATAATGATCTGGAGAGTGCAATAAATACTGACCTGGAGAGTACAATAAATACTTACCTGGAGAGTACAATAAATATTGACTTGGAGAGTACAATAAATACTGACCTGGAGTTGGTACTAAATACTGACAGGGAGAGTACAATAAATACTGACCTGGAGAGTACAATAAATACTGAACTGGAGAGTACAATAAATACTGACCTAGAGGGTGCAATAAATACTGACATGGAGAGGGTTATAAATACTAACGTGGAGAGTACAACAAATACTGACCTGGAAAGGGCAATAAATACTGACCTAGAGAGTACAATAAATACTGACCTGGAGAGTACAATAAATACTTACCGAGAAAGGGTCATAAATACAGACCTGGAGAGTACAATACATACTGACCTGGAGAGTACAATAAATAGAGACCTGGTGAGTAGAATAAATAAAGAACTGGAGAGTACAATAAATACTGACCTGGAGAAAACAATAAATACTGATCTGGAGAGTACAATAAATACTGACCTGGAGATGGTAATAAATACTGACCTGGAGAGTACAATAAATATGATCTGGAGAGTACAATAAGTAATGACCTGGAGAGTACAATAAATAGAGACCTGGTGAGTAGAATAAATAAAGAACTGGAGAGTACAATAAATACTGACCTGGAGATGGTAATAAATACTGACATGGAGAGTACAATAAATACTGACATGGAGAGTACAATAAATACTGACCTGGAGAGAACATTAAATACTGATCTGGAGAGTACAATAAATACTGACCTGGAGAGTACAATAAATACTGACCTGGAGAGAACAATAAATACTGACCCGGAGATTACAATAAAAACTGAATTGGAGAGTACAATAAATACTGAACAGAGAGTACAATTAATAATGACTTGGAGAGTACAATAAATACTGAACTGGAGAGTACAATAAATACAGACCTGGAGAGGGCAATAAATACTGACATGGAGTGTACAATAAATACTGACTTGGAGAGTACAATAAGTACTGACCTGGTGAGTACAATAAACACTGACCTGGAGACAATAATAAATACTGACCTGGTGAGTACAATACAAACTGACCTGGAGAGGGAAATAAATACTGATCTGGAGAGTACAATAATTACTGTCTCGGCGAGTACAATAAATACTGACCTGGAGAGTACAATCAATACTGACCTGCAGAAGGTAACAAATATTGACCTGGAGAGTACAATAAATAATAATCTGGAGAGTGCAATAAATACTGACTTGGAGAGTACAATAAATACTGACCTGGAGAGGGTAATAAATACTGACCTGGAGAGTACAATAAATAATGACCTGGAGAGTACAATAAATACTGACCTGGAGAGTACAATCAATACTGACCTGGAGAGGCTAATACATACTGACCTGGAGAGTACAATAAATATTGAACAGGAGAGTACAATAAATACTGACCTGGAGAGTACAATAAATACTGACCTGGAGAGTACAATAAATAATGACCTGGAGAGTACAATAAATACTGACCTGGAGAGAACAATAAATACTGATCTGGAGAGTACAATAAATACTGACCTGGAGAGTACAATAAATACTAACCTAAAGAAGGTAATAAATACTGACCTGGAGAGTGCAATCAATGCTGACCTGGAGAGTACAAAATATACTGACCTGGAGAGAATAATAAATACTGACCTGGGGAGTAAAATAAAAAATGACCTGGAGAGAACAATAAATACTGATCTGGAGAGTACAATAAATACTGACCTGGAGTGTACAATAAATACTGACCTGGAGAGTACAATCAATACTGACCTGCAGAGGGTAATAAATACTGACCTGGAGAGTACAATAAACACTGACCTGGAGAGAACAATAAATAATGACGTGGAGAGTACAAGAAAAACTGAATTGGAGAGTACAATAAATACTGACCAGGAGAGTACAATTAATAGTGGCTTGGAGAGAACAATAAATACTAACCTGGAGAGTACCATAAATACAGACCTGCATCGGGTAATAAATACTGAACTGGAGAGGGTAAAAAATACTGACCTGGAGAGGTCAATAAATACTGACCTGGAGTGAGTAATAAATACTGACATGGAGAATACAATAAACAATGATCTGGAGAGTGCAATAAATACAGACCTGGAGAGTACAATAAATACTGACCTGAAGTTTACAATAAATGCTGACCTGGAGAGGGTAATACATGCTGACATGGAGAGTGCAATAAACACTGACCTGGAGAGTACAATAAATACATACCTGTAGAGTAAAATAAATACTGACCTAGAGAGTACAATAAATACTGACCTGGAGAGTACAATAAATACTGACATGGGGAGTACAATAAATACTGACCTGGAGAGGGTAATAAATACTGACCTGGAGAGAGTAATAAAAACAGACCTGGAGAGTACAATAAATACTGACCTGGAGAGTGTAATAAATACAGACCTGGAGAGTACAACAAATACTGACCTGGAGAGGGTAATAAATACAGATCTGGAGAGTACAATAAATACTGACTTGGAGAGGGTAATAAATACTGACCTGGAGATGGCAGTAAATACTAACCAGGAGTGTACAATAAATAATGATCTGGAGAGTACAATAAATACTGACCTGGAGAGTACAAGAAACACTGGCCTGGGGAGTAAAATAAATACTGACCTGGAGAGGGTAATAAATATTGACCTGGAGAGTACAATAAATGCTGACCTGGAGAGTACAATAAATAGTGACCTGGTGAGTAGAATAAATAAAGAACTGGAGAGTACAATAAATACTGACCTGGAGAAAACAATAAATACTGATCTGGAGAGTACAATAAATACTGACCTGGAGATGGTAATAAATACTGACCTGGAGAGTACAATAAATATTATCTGGAGAGTACAATAAGGAATGACCTGGAGAGTACAATAAATAGAGACCTGGTGAGTAGAATAAATAAAGAACTGGAGAGTACAATAAATACTGACCTGGAGATGGTAATAAATACTGACATGGAGAGTACAATAAATACTGACCTGGAGAGTACAATAAATACTGACCTGGAGAGAACATTAAATACTGATCTGGAGAGTACAATAAATACTGACCTGGAGAGTACAATAAATACTGACCTGGAGAGAACAATAAGTACTGACCTGGAGAATACAATAAATACTGATCTTGAGAGTACAATAAACACTGACCTGGATAGAACAATAAATACTGACCCGGAGATTACAATAAAAACTGAATTGGAGAGTACAATAAATACTGAACAGAGAGTACAATTAATAATGACTTGGAGAGTACAATAAATACTGATCTGGAGAGTACAATAAATACTGACCTGGAGAGTACAATAAATACTAACCTGGAGAAGGTAATAAATAATGACCTGGAGAGTACAATAAATGCTGACCTGGAGAGTACAATAAATACTGAACTGGAGAGTACAATAAATACAGACCTGGAGAGGGCAATAAATACTGACATGGAGTGTACAATAAATACTGACCTGGAGAGTACAATAAGTACTGACCTGGTGAGTACAATAAACACTGACCTGGAGAGAATAATAAATACTGACCTGGTGAGTACAATACAAACTGACCTGGAGAGGGAAATAAATACTGATCTGGAGAGTACAATAATTACTGTCCTGGCGAGTACAATAAATACTGACCTGGAGAGTACAATCAATACTGACCTGCAGAAGGTAACAAATATTGACCTGGAGAGTACAATAAATAATAATCTGGTGAGTGCAATAAATACTGACCTGGAGAGTACAATAAATACTGACCTGGAGAGGGTAATAAATACTGACCTGGAGAGTACAATAAATAATGACCTGGAGAGTACAATAAATACTGAACTGGAGAGTACAATCAATACTGACCTGGAGAGGCTAATACATACTGACCTGGAGAGTACAATAAATATTGAACAGGAGAGTACAATAAATACTGACCTGGAGAGTACAATAAATACTGACCTGGAGAGTACAATAAATAATGACCTGGAGAGTACAATAAATACTGACCTGGAGAGAACAATAAATACTGATCTGGAGAGTACAATAAATACTGACCTGGAGAGTACAATAAATACTAACCTAGAGAAGGTAATAAATACTGACCTGGAGAGTGCAATCAATGCTGACCTGGAGAGTACAAAATATACTGACCTGGAGAGAATAATAAATACTGACCTGGTGAGTAAAATAAAAAATGACCTGGAGAGAACAATAAATACTGATCTGGAGAGTACAATAAATACTGACCTGGAGTGTACAATAAATACTGACCTGGAGAGTACAATCAATACTGACCTACAGAGGGTAATAAATACTGACCTGGAGAGTACAATAAATATGATCTGGAGAGTGCAATAAATACTGACCTGGAGAGTACAATAAATACTGACCTGGAGAGTACAATAAATATTGACTTGGAGAGTACAATAAATACTGACCTGGAGAGTACAACAAACACTGACCTGGAGAGAACAATAAATAATGACGTGGAGAGTACAAGAAAAACTGAATTGGAGAGTACAATAAATACTGACCAGGAGAGTACAATTAATAGTGGCTTGGAGAGAACAATAAATACTAACCTGGAGAGTACCATAAATACAGACCTGCATCGGGTAATAAATACTGAACTGGAGAGGGTAAAAAATACTGACCTGGAGAGGTCAATAAATACTGACCTGGAGTGAGTAATAAATACTGACATGGAGAATACAATAAACAATGATCTGGAGAGTGCAATAAATACAGACCTGGAGAGTACAATAAATACTGACCTGAAGTTTACAATAAATGCTGACCTGGAGAGGGTAATAAATGCTGACCTGGAGAGTACAATAAATACATACCTGTAGAGTAAAATAAATACTGACCTAGAGAGTACAATAAATACTGACCTGGAGAGTACAATAAATACTGACATGGGGAGTACAATAAATACTGACCTGGAGAGAGTAATAAATACTGACCTGGAGAGAGTAATAAAAACAGACCTGGAGAGTACAATAAATACTGACCTGGAGAGTGTAATAAATACAGACCTGGAGAGTACAACAAATACTGACCTGGAGAGGGTAATAAATACAGATCTGGAGAGTACAATAAATACTGACTTGGAGAGGGTAATAAATACTGACCTGGAGATGGCAGTAAATACTAACCAGGAGTGTACAATAAATAATGATCTGGAGAGTACAATAAATACTGACCTGGAGAGTACAAGAAACACTGGCCTGGGGAGTAAAATAAATACTGACCTGGAGAGGGTAATAAATATTGACCTGGAGAGTACAATAAATACTGACCTGGAGAGTAAAATAAATACAGACCTGGAAAATACAATAAAGTCTGACCTGGAGAGGGTAATAATTACTGACCTGGAGAGTAGAATAAATAATGACCTAGACAGTGCAATAAATACTGACCTGGAGTGTACAATAAATACTGACCTGTAGAGTACAATAAATACTGACCTAGAGGGTACAATAAATACTGACCTGGAGAGGCAATAAATACTGACGTGGAGAGTACAACAAATACTGACCTGGAGTGCACAATAAATACTGACCTGGAGTGCACAATAAATACTGACCTGGAGAGTACAAAAGGTACTGATCTGGAGAGTACAATAAACACTGACCTGGAGAGAATAATAAATACTGACCTCGAGAGAGTAATAAATATTGACATGGAGAATACAATAAACAATGATCTGGAGAGTACAATAAATACAGACCTGGAGAGTACAATAAATACTGACCTGGAGAGTACATTAAATGCTGACCTGGAGAGGGTAATGAATGCTGACCTGGAGAGTGCAATAAACACTGACCTGGAGAGTACAATAAATACATACATGTAGAGTAAAATAAATACTGACCTAGAGAGTACAATAAATACTGACCTGGAGAGTACAATAAATACTGACATGGGGAGTACAATAAATACTGACCTGGAGAGGGTAATAAATACTGACCTGGAGAGAGTAATAAAAACAGACCTGGAGAGTACAATAAATACTGGCCTGGAGAGTGTAATAAATACAGACCTGGAGATACAACAAATACTGACCTGGAGAGGGTAATAAATACAGATCTGGAGAGTACAATAAATACTGACATGGAGAGGGTAAAAAATACTGATTTGGAGAGGGTAATAAATACTGACCTGGAGAGTACAATAAATACTGACCTGGAGAGTATAATAAATACTGACCTGGAGAGGGCAGTAAATACTAACCAGGAGTGTACAATAAATACTGATCTGGAGAGTACAATAAATACTGACCTGGAGAGTACAAGAAACACTGACCTGGGGAGTAAATAAATACTGACCTGGAGAGGGTAATAAATATTGACCTGGAGAGTACAATAAATACTGACCTGGAGAGTAAAATAAATACTGACCTGGAAAATACAATAAATTCTGACCTGGAGAGTGTAATAAATACTGACCTGGAGAGTACAATAAATACTGACCTGGAGAGTGCAATAAATACAGACCTGGAGAGTACAATAAATACTGACCTGGAGTGTACAATAAATACTGACCTGTAGAGTACAATAAATACTGACCTAGAGGGTACAATAAATACTGACCTGGAGAGGGCAATAAATACTGACGTGGAGAGTACAATAAATACAGACCTGGAGACGATAATAAATACTGATTTGGAGAGTACAATAAATAATGACCTGGAGAGTACAATAAATACTGACCCAGAGTGGGTAATAAATACTGACCTGGAGAGGGTAATAAATACTGACCTGCAGAGTACAATATATACTGACCTGGAGAGTACAATAAATACTGATCTGGTGAGTACAATAAATAATGACCTGGAGAGTACAATAAATACTGACATGGTGAGTAGAATAAATAATGACCTGGAGAGTACAATAAAAACTGACCTGGAGAAAACAATACATACTGATCTGGAGAGTACAATAAATACTGACCTGGAGAGTACAATAAATACCGACCTGGAGAGGGTAATACATACTGATCTGGAGAGTACAATAAATACTGATCTGGAGAGTATAATAAGTACTGACCTGGAGAGGGCAATAAATACTAACCAGGAGAATACAATAAATACTGATCTGAAGAGTACAATAAATACTGACCTGGAGAGTACATTAAATACTGACCTGGAGTGTACAATAAATATTGACCTGTAGAGTACAATAAATACTGACCTGGTGAGGGCAATAGATACTAACCAAGAGAGTACAATAAATACTGGTCTGGAGAGTCCAATAAATACTGACATGGGGAGTAAAATAAATACTGACCTGGAGAGGGTAATAAATATTGACCTGGAGAGTACAATAAATACGGACCTGGAGAGTAAAATAAATACTGACCTGGAAAATACAATAAATTCCGACCTGGAGAGGGTAATAAATACTGACCTGGAGAGTACAATAAATACTGATCTGGAGAGTGCAATAAATACAGACCTGGAGAGTACAATAAATACTGACCTGGAGTGTACAATAAATACCGACATGTAGAGTACAATAAATACTGACCTGGAGAGTACAATAAATACTGACCTGGAGTGTACAATAAATACTGACCTGGAGAGAACAATAAGTACTGACCTGGAGAGTACAATAAATACTGTCCTGGAGAGTACAATAAATACTGACCTGGAGAGTAAAATAAATACTGACCTGGAAAATACAATAAATTCCGACCTGCAGAGTGTAATAAATACTGACCTGGAGAGTACAATAAATACTGACCTGGAGAGTGCAATAAATACAGACCTGGAGAGTACAATAAATACTGACCTGGAGTGTACAATAAATACTTACCTGTAGAGTACAATAAATACTGACCTGGAGAGTACAATTAACACTGACCTGGAGAGTACAATAAATACTTACCTGTAGAGTACAATAAATACTGACCTGGAGAGTACAATAAATAGTGACCTGGAGAAAACAATAAATGCTGTCCTGGAGAGTAAAATAAATACTGACCAGGAGAATACAATAAATACTGACCTGAAGAGTGTAATAAATACAGACCTGGAGAGTACAATAAATACTGACCTGGAGAGAACAATAAATACTGATCTGGAGAGTACAATAAATATTGACCTGGAGAGTACAATAAATACTAACCTGGAGAAGGTAATAAAAACTGACCTGGTGAGTACAATAAATGCTGACCTGGAGAGTACAATAAATCCTGACCTGGAGAGCACAATAAATACTGACCTTGAGAGAACAATAGATACTGATCTGGAGTGTACAATAAATACTGACCTAGAGAGTACAATAAGTACTGACCTGGAGAGTACAACAGACACTGACCTGGAGACCGTAATAAAAACTGACCTGGAGAGTACAATAACTACTGACCTGGAGAGCACAATAAATACTGACCTGGAGAGTATAATAAATACAGACCTGGGGAGTACAATAAATACTGACCTGGAGAGTACAATCAATACTGACCTGCAGATGGTAATAAATACTGACCTGGAGAGTAAAATAAATACTGACCTGGAGAATACAATAAATACTGACCTGGAGAGTACAATAAATACTGACCTGGAGAGTACAATCAATACTGACCTGCAGAGGGTAATAAATACTGACCTGGAGAGTACAATAAATAATGACCTGGAGAGTGCAATAAATACTGACCTGGAGAGTACAATAAATACTGACCTGGAGAGTACAATAAATATTGACTTGGAGAGTACAATAAATACTGTCCTGGAGAGTACAATAAACACAGACCTGGAGAATACAATAAATACTAACCTGGAGAGTGTAATGAATACTGACCTGGAGAGTACCATAAATACAGACCTGCATCGGGTAATTAATACTGACCTGGAGAGGGTAAAAAATACTGACCTGGAGAGGACAATAATTACTGACCTGGAGAGTACAATAAATACTGACCTGGAGAGAGTAATATATACTGACCTGGAGAGTACAATAAACACTGACCTGGAGAGTACAATAAATACAGACCTGGAGAGTACAATAAATACTGACCTGGAGAGTACAATAAATGCTGACCTGGAGAGGGTAATAAATACTGACCTGGAGAGTGCAATAAACACTGACCTGGAGTGTACAATAAATACTTACCTGTAGAGTAATATAAATACTGACCTGCAGAGTACAATAAATACTGACCTCTAGAGTACAATAAATACTGACCTAAAGAATACAATAAAAACTGACCTGGAGAGTAAAATAAATACTGACCTGGAGAATACACTAAATACTGACCTGGAGAGTACAATAAACACTGACCTGGAGAGGGTAATAAATACAGACCTGGGGAGTAAAATAAATACTGACATGGAAAGGGTAATAAATACTGACTTGGAGAGTACAATAAGTAATGGCCTGGAAAGTACAATAAATCCTGACCTGGAGAATACAATAAATACTGACCTGGAGAATGCATTAAACACTGACGTGGAGAAAACAATAAATACTGACCGGTAGAGTACAATAAAAACTGAATTGGAGAGTACAATAAATACTGACCACGAGGGTACAATTAATAGCGACTTGGAGAGTACAAGAAATACTAACCTGGAGAGTACAATAAATACAGACCTGCAGCGGGTAATAAATACTGACCTGGAGAGGGTAATAATTACTGACCTGGAGAGGACAATAAATACTGACCTGGAGAGTACAATGAATATTGACCTGGAGAGAGTAATAAATACTGACATGGAGAGTACAATAAACACTGACCTGGAGAGTACAATTAATACAGACCTGGAGAGTACAATAAATACAGACCTGGTGAGTACAATAAATGCTGACCTGCAGAGGGTAATCAATACTGACCTGGAGAGTACAATAAACACTGACCTGGAGAGTACAATAAATACTTACCTGTAGAGTACAATAAATACTGACCTGGAGAGTACAATTTACACTGACCTGGAGAGTACAATAAATACTTACCTGTAGAGTACAATAAATACTGACCTGGAGAGTACAATAAATAGTGACCTGGAGAAAACAATAAATGCTGTCCTGGAGAGTAAAATAAATACTGACCAGGAGAATACAATAAATACTGACCTGAAGAGTGTAATAAATACAGACCTGGAGAGTACAATAAATACTGACCTGGAGAGAACAATAAATACTGATCTGGAGAGTACAATAAATATTGACCTGGAGAGTACAATAAATACTAACCTGGAGAAGGTAATAAAAACTGACCTGGTGAGTACAATAAATGCTGACCTGGAGAGTACAATAAATACTGACCTGGAGAGCACAATAAATACTGACCTTGAGAGAACAATAGATACTGATCTGGAGTGTACAATAAATACTGACCTAGAGAGTACAATAAGTACTGACCTGGAGAGTACAACAGACACTGACCTGGAGACCGTAATAAAAACTGACCTGGAGAGTACAATAACTACTGACCTGGAGAGCACAATAAATACTGACCTGGAGAGTATAATAAATACAGTCCTGGGGAGTACAATAAATACTGACCTGGAGAGTACAATCAATACTGACCTGCAGATGGTAATAAATACTGACCTGGAGAGTAAAATAAATACTGACCTGGAGAATACAATAAATACTGACCTGGAGAGTGCAATAAATACTGACCTGGAGAGTACAATCAATACTGACCTGCAGAGGGTAATAAATACTGACCTGGAGAGTACAATAAATAATGACCTGGAGAGTGCAATAAATACTGACCTGGAGAGTACAATAAATACTGACCTGGAGAGTACAATAAATATTGACTTGGAGAGTACAATAAATACTGTCCTGGAGAGTACAATAAACACAGACCTGGAGAATAATAAATACTAACCTGGAGAGTGTAATGAATACTGACCTGGAGAGTACCATAAATACAGACCTGCATCGGGTAATTAATACTGACCTGGAGAGGGTAAAAAATACTGACCTGGAGAGGACAATAATTACTGACCTGGAGAGTACAATAAATACTGACCTGGAGAGAGTAATATATACTGACCTGGAGAGTACAATAAACACTGAGCTGGAGAGTACAATAAATACAGACCTGGAGAGTACAATAAATACTGACCTGGAGAGTACAATAAATGCTGACCTGGAGAGGGTAATAAATACTGACCTGGAGAGTGCAATAAACACTGACCTGGAGTGTACAATAAATACTTACCTGTAGAGTAATATAAATACTGACCTGCAGAGTACAATAAATACTGACCTCTAGAGTACAATAAATACTTTCCTAAAGAATACAATAAAAACTGACCTGGAGAAGTACAATAAATACTTACCTGTAGAGGACCATAAATACTGACCTGGAGAGTACAATAAAAACTGACCTGGAGAGTACAATAAATAATTACCTGTAGAGTACAATAAAAACTGACCTGGAGAGTACAATAAATAGTGACCTGGAGAGTACAATAAATACTGACATAAAGAGTACAATAAAAACTGACCAGGAGGAACACAATAAATACTGACCTGGAGAGTACTTTAAATACTGACATGGGGAATACAATAAATACTGACCTGGAGAGGGTAATACATACTGACCTGGAGAGAGTAATAAATACAGACCTGGAGAATACAATAAATACTGACCTGGAGAGGGTAGTAAATACAGACCTGGAGAGTACAACAAATACTGACCTGGAGAGTACAATAAATACTGACCTGGAGAGTACAATAAATACTGACCTGTAGAGTACAATAAATACTGACCTGGAGAGGGTAATAAATACTGACCTGGAGAGTACAATAAATACTGACATGGAGAGGCTAATTAATACTGACTTGGAGAGTACAATAAACACTGACCTGGAGAATACAATAAAAACTAACCTGGAGAGTGTAATGAATACTGACCTGGAGAGTACAATAAATACTGACCTGGAGAGTGCAATAAATACTGACCTGGAGAGTACAATAAATACTGACCTGGAGAGTACAATAAATACTGACCAGGAGAGTACAATTAATAGTGACTTGGAGAGTACAATAAGTACTGACCTGGAGAGTACCATAAATACAGACCTGCATCGGGTAATTAATACTGACCTGGAGAGGGTAAAAAATACTGACCTGGAGAGGACAATAAATACTGACCTGGAGAGTACAATAAATACTGACCTGGAGAGAGTAATACATACTGACCTGGAGAGTGCAATAAACACTGACCTGGAGAGTACAATAAATACTGACCTGGAGAGTACAATAAATACTGACCTGGAGAGTACAATAAATAATGACCTGGAGAGAACAATAAATACTGATCTGGAGAGTACAATAAATATTGACCTGGAGAGTACAATAAATACTAACCTGGAGAAGGTAATAAATACTGACCTGGTGATTACAATAAATGCTGACCTGGAGAGTATAATAAATACTGACCTGGAGAGCACAATAAATACTGACCTTGAGAGAACAATAAATACTGATCTGGAGTGTACGATAAATACTGACCTAGAGAGTACAATAAGTACTGACCTGGAGAGTACAACAGACACTGACCTGGAGACGGTAATAAAAACTGACCTGTAGAGTACAATAAATACTGACCTGGAGAGCACAATAAATACTGACCTGGAGAGTATAATAAATACTGACCTGGGGAGTAAAATAAATACTGAACTGGAGAGGGTAATAAATACTGACCTGGAGAGTACAATAAGTACTGACCTGGAGATTAAAATAAATAGTGACCTGGAGAATACAATCAATACTGACCTGCAGAGGGTAATAAATACTGACCTGGAGAGTACAATAAATAATGACCTGGAGAGTGCAATAAATACTGACCTGGAGAGTACAATAAATA